>NC_083317.1:144044657-144316710 GCF_963455315.2 Globicephala melas
TGTTTATTTGAGATTTTTCTTGTTTCTTGAGATAGGATTGTATTGCCATAAACTTCCCTCTTAGAACTGCTTTTGCTGCATAGGTTTTGGGTCGTCGTGTTTTCGTTGTCATTTGTTTCTAGGTATTTTTTGATTTCCTCTTTGATTTCTTCAGTGATCTCTTGGTTATTCATCAAGAAAAAAAGGGAAAATACTCAAACAGATTTAGAAATGAAAAAGGAGAAGTAACAACTGACATGGCAGAAATACAAAGGATCATGAGAGATTACTACAGACAACTGTATGCCAATAAAATGGACAACCTGGAAGAAATGGACAAATTCTTAGAAAAGCACAACCTTCTGAGACTAAACCAGGAAGAAATAGAAAATATAAACAGACCAATCACAAGCACTGAAATTGAAACTGTGATTAAAAATATTCCAACAAACAAAAGCCCAGGACCACATGGCTTCACAGGCGAATTCTACCAAACATTTAGAGAAGAGCTAAGACCTATCCTTCTCAAACTCTTCCAAAATATAGCAGAGGGAGGAACACTCCCAAAATCATTCTCCGAGGCCACCATCACCTTGATACCAAAACCAGACAATGATGTCACAAAGAAAACTACAGGCCAATATCACTGATGAGCATACATACAGAAATCCTCAACAAAATACTAGCAAACAGAATCCAACAGCACATCCAAAGAATCATACACCATGATCAAGTGGGGTTTATCCCAGGAATGCAAGGATTCTTCAATATACGCAAATCAATCAGTGTGATACACCATATTAACAAACTGAAGGAGAAAAACCACATGATCATCTCAATAGATGCAGAGAAAGCTTTTGACAAAATTCAACACCAATTTATGATAAAACTCCTCCAGAAAGTAGGCATAGAGGAAACTTACCTCAACATAATAAAGGCCATATATGACAAACCCACAGCCAGCATCGTTCTCAGTGGTGAAAAATTGAAACCATTTCCACTAAGATGAGGAACAAGACAAGGTTGCCCACTCTCACCACTATTATTCTACACAGTTTTGGAAGTTTTAGCCACAGCAATAAGAGAAGAAAAAGAAATAAAAGGAATCCAAATTGGAAAAGAAGAAGTAAAGCTGTCACTGTTTGCAGATGACATGATACTATACATAGAGAATCTAAAGAGGCTACCAGAAAACTACCATACCTAATCAGTGAATTTGGTAAAGTAGCAGGATACAAAATTAATGCACCAAAATCTCTTGCATTCCTATACCCTAATTATAAAAAATCTGAAAGTGAAATTAAGAGAACGTTCCCATTTAGCATTGCAACAAAAAGAATAAAATATCTAGGAATAAACCTACCTAAGGAGACAAAAGACCTGTATGCAGAAAATTATAAGACACTGATGAAAGAAATTAAAGATGATACAAATAGGTGAAGAGATATACCATGTTCTTGGATTGGAAGAATCAACATTGTGAAAATGACTCTACTACCCAAAGCAATCTACAGATTCAATGCAATCCCTATCAAACTACCAATGGCATTTTTCACAGAACTAGAACAAAATATTTCACAACCTGTAGGGAAATACAAAAGGTCCCGAATAGCCAAAACAATCTTGAGAATGAAAAACAGAGCTGGAGGAATCAGGCTCCCTGACTTCAGACTATATTACAAAGCTACATTAATGAAGACAGTATGGTACTGGCACAAAAACAGAAACATAGATCAATGGAACAGGATGGAAAGCCCAGAGATAAACCCATGCACATATGGTCACCTTATCTTTGATAAAGGAGGCAAGAATATACAGTGGAGAAAAGACTGCCTCTGCAATAAGTGGTGCTGGGAAAACCGGACAGCTACATGTAAAAGAATGAAACCTAACACCATCCACAAAAATAAACTCAAAATGGATTAAAGATCGGGCTTCCCTGGTGGCGCAGTAGTTGAGAGTCCGCCTGCCAATGCAGGGGCACGGGTTCGTGCCCCAGTCAGGGAAGATCCCACATGCCGCGGAGCGGCTGGGCCTGTGAGCCGTGGCCGCTGAGCCTGCACGTCCAGAGCCTTTGCTCCGCAACGGGAGAGACCACAACAGTGAGAGGCCGGCGTACTGCCAAAAAAAAAAAAAAAGGATTAAAGATCTAAATATAATGCCAGACACTATAAAGCTCTTAGAGGAAAACATAGAACTCTCTATGACACAAATCACAGCAAGATCCTTTTTGACCCACATCCTAGAGAAATGGAAATAAAAACAAAAATAAACAAATGGGACCTAGTGACAGTTAAAAACTTTTGCACAGCAAAGGAAACCATAACCAATACAAAAAGACAACCCTTAGAATGGGAGAAAATATTTGCAAATGAAGCAACTGACAAAGGATTAATGTCCACAATATACAAGTAACTCATGTAGCTCAGTATCAAAAAAAAAAAAAAAAAACCCAATCCATAAATGGGCAGAAGACCTAAATAGACATTTCTCCAAAGAAGATGTGCAGATTGCCAACAAACAGTAGAGAAATGCAAATCAAAACTACAGTGAGGTACCACCTCACACCAATCAGAATGGCCATCATCAAAAAAATCTACAAACAATAAATGCTGGAGAGGGTGTGGAGAAAAGGGAACCCTCTTGCACTGTTGGTGGGAATGTAAATTGATGCAGGCAGTATGGAGAAGAGTATGGACGTTCCTTAAAAAACTAGAACTAGAACTACCATACAACCCAGCAATCCCACTACTGGGCATATACCCTGAGAAAACCATAATTCAAAAAGTGTCATGTATCACAATTTTCACTGCAGCACTATTTACAATAGTCAGGACATGGAAACAACTAAGTGTCCATCAACAAATGAATGGATAAAGAAGATATGGCACATATGTACAATGGAATATTACTCAGCCACAAAAAGAAACGAAATTGTGTTATTTGTAGTGAGGTGGATGGACCTAGAGTCTGTCATACAGAGTGAAGTAAGTCAGAAAGAGAAAAACAAATACCATATGCTAACACATATATATGGAACCTAAAAAAATATAAAAAAGGTTCTAAAGAACCTAGGGGCAGGACAGGAATAAAGACACAGATGTGGAGAGTGGACTTGAGGACATGGGGAGGGGGAGGGGGAGGCTGGGATGAGGTGAGAGAGTGGCATGGACATATATATACTACCAAGTGTAAAATATATAGCTAGTGGGAAGCAGCCACATAGCACGGGGAGATCAGCTTGGTGCTTTGTGACCACCTAGAGGGGTGGGATAGGGAGGGTGGGAGGGAGACGCAAGAGGGAGGAGATATGGGGATATGTGTATATGTATAGCTGATTCACTTTGTTATAAAGCAGAAAGTAACACACCCTTGTAAGGCAATTGTACTCCAATAAAGATGTTAATTAATAAATAAAATATAGAGTAAATATATTAAGCTTTGTGATTTCTCAGGACCCATGGATATCTATGCTTATTAACGGGAGCTGTGTTAGTTCAAATAATGCTAGCTGCTATGATAGATACAACTTGGACCCCTCAAATCTCATGTAAGAGAGCTTTATTTTTCACTCACCTAAGAGTCTACCTTGAAGTCCTCCTGATCTGGCAGGTCTTCTCCAAGTTCGAATTTAAAGCCTCCATTTCCTTCCGTTTTGTAGCCTTACAATTTTCGATGTATGGGTCTCAGACTGGCCTGGGGGTCATCTCCATCACAGCTAACCAGAAGCAGAAAAGACTGGACAGTTACAAGGAAGGACTTTATGTGCAGACCCCCCAAATGGCTGCTCCATTCCATTGGCCAGAACTCACACATCTGGCTACTTTCAACCACAAGGAATATAGTCCAACTGTGTCCAAAAGGAAAGGAACTGCATTTTGTGAACAGCTAGCCAGTTTCTATGTACCACAGGGTGGACATAAGTTCTTTAACAGCTCAAGTTTTACATCTAAAATTATTGCTTCCAGCAGAATAAATTTCTCTCCTTCAAGCTGTGATAAATGTTATGACTTTATATTTTATTTTATAGCACCTCTGCTTCATTCCTTCTGAATTGCCTTATTGCCTTTCATAATGGGCCCTAATGATGAATTAAGTTGGACTGCTTAATAATTAAAAGTATCTCTAGGATAAAACCATATTTTCTCTTGGAGGAAATTTACTTGGCTTTGTTCACAGCTACAATATACTGTGTAAGAGAATTAGAATTCTTAAGAAATAAATGAACAGACCTCTCAGTAAGTGACATGGTTGGGATTGTGCAGCTTATTCGATTGTGAAAGAAAATAACTTGTACAAAATATAGAGAGGAACTTTTTACCGAGGTAACGTAAAAAGGAGTGGTACAAACTTCTGAGAATTACTTTCAGAACACCAACCCTTGAATGAGCTGATATGTCTGAAAGAAAACACTAGAAACAAACAATTTCTGATGCATATTTGGAGAAAAAGGTTAGGAAGAATAGTTCCACGGAGTGGGATCAAGCGTAAGTGTTACCTAATGTCAAAGAGTTACTCAATTTTTATTTTTTGTTTTTTCTGTAAAGTAGTATCATCTTAACACTGCAAAAATTTGAATAAACCTGGGTCCTATGCTTCCTCCATGGATGGCAGTAGAGGATCTATACATGAACCAGTTCAGGTTAAAATGTGTGTCTTTGGGTGTCCAGAGTGCAGGTGTTGGTATCAGGCACCAGGGTTCAAAGCCCACTCTTCCACTATCTAGGTTGTCTCTGATGGGATAGGGAACCTCACCATTGCTCCATTTGTTCCCCTGTAGAAGGAGGATTCATGCACCTATTTCTTTGTGTTGCTATGAGGAGTGAATTCATAATACATGTAAATACTTAATATGGTGCCCAGTACACAGTAAAATCTCAGCAAGTGGCAGTTAATATTTGGTGTCTTTAAACATGATATTTGTCAGGTGATAAGATGAATGAGGCTTGCTATGGGGTGGCCCTGTAGGGAGGATGGAAATGGAGTTATAGGAAGATACAGTTCAGCTTAACAGAGAGAATCTTTTAATAATTATAGAAACACATAAAAATAGAACCAGGGAACAGGGCAACGAGGTCTATCACTGGGAGTATTTAAATAGTAGAAGCCACCACTTCTCTCAGGAAGAGAAAATCTTTCTATATGATTAAACTAAGTTGCATCTGACACCCTTTCTAAAATTAGTATTCCATGAGTATTTTCAATAACTACCCAATAGATTTGGTGGTTAGAAAGAATTTGAATCTAATGATGATTTTTGGTGATGTTTTTGTGGTGTACAGGTAGGTCTTTCTTCTTTCAAGAAAGCTTGACCCATGAGTATCTGAAGTGACAGTATACATTTAAGGTAGTTATTCTTGGCTTAACAGAGGGTTTTTTTCCTCTGGCTTTTACTTCAGTTTACAGACAACTCTGTAGGGACACAGCAAATGTAAGAAGTTTTTTTTTCTTAAGTCAGAGATCACCTATACTACTGAATACAGAAATATAGTTAACACCTGTCTCTTAACGCATGGGAAGAGTGAAAAATATACTTGTAGAAAGAATTTATGCATTAATTTCTTTCTAGAACAGCAAGGTTGAAATTAAGTGAGGTGAGTGGACCTAGAGTCTGTCATACAGAGTGAAGTAAGTCAGAAAGAGAAAAACAAATACCGCATGCTAACACATATATATGGAATCTGAAAAAAAAAAAAAAGGTCCTGAAGAACCTAGGGGCAGGACAGGAATAAAGACACAGACGTAGAGAATGGAGTTGAGGACACGGGGAGGGGGAAGGGTAAGCTGGGACGAAATAAGAGAGTGACGTGGACATTTATACACTACCAAATGTAAAATAGATAGCTAGTGGCAAGCAGCCGCATAGCACAGGGAGATCAGCTCGTTGCTTTGTGTCCACCTAGCGGGGCGGGATAGGGAGGGTGGGAGGGAGACGCAAGAGGGAGGAGATATGGGGATATATGTATATGTATAGCTGATTCACTTTGTTACACAGCCGAAACTAACACACCATTGTAAAGCAATTATACTCCAATAAAGATACTAAAAAAGAAAAAAAAGGCAAATAGTCAGTGCTCTGAAAAACTAACCCAACCCTAAACACAGGTTATCACTACAGAGAGTACTGTGCCCTAAGAATAATCATAACAGCAAAAAATCTCAAACCCAGCTGATCTCCCCAACCAGTAAGACAGTGATGGCCAGACTGAATGAAAATCCAAGAGCCAAAACAATACCAAAAAAAGAAATTAAATGAAATAATATATTAGGAAGTATTATTTACAGAAAATATTGTAGCTTTCTACCTATGTCCCTATGTCTGTCATAACTAGTGGACAACAATATGCCAGGAATTCCTTCCATCAAAAACAATCACATGCTTTAAAGTAGGATGATTCACAATCTGGGTTTGTTCATGAGCTCATCATGGACATTGGTCTTTATGGTCCTGTATTTTCAACTTTTTTTTTTGAGAAGTATCAATTTTAATGGTCGGGTCAATAGTTATAAATTTATAAATAAGCCTAGAAGTAATATAAGAACATTGGATGTCCAGTCTAACACAGTACTTCATCACTACCCACTAACAGTCTGGGTTTACTCACTGTGTCTTAGCAATAGAATAATTTGTTTTGGAAATCAAACTATCTCTGTAAAGCTCTTTGTAAAGCCAGCTTGTCTGTTTCTCTGCAGTGGAAATATGTACAAGTCATTCAGATGTGGAAGGTAGCTACAGCCACAGGGAGAAGATGGGTGTGGCCGAGACAGTGCCAACAACACATGGAATTGTGTAGTGCAGGACACTAGTTATGCATCGTTAGAAAGAGAGGGATCAGAGATGCTATCCTTCCAAGTCCTACACCACCCCTCCCTCTGTATGCCCCGGCATGTTACCACTCAGGGATCAGAGGCAGGGAATGTATAAATGAAGCAACATCCCTTAGTAGCACAGGAAGGATCCAGACATGTGCACATCTCCTGAGCAATAACCCTTTCCAGGGCTTTCCTGTGGCATCTCAGCGATGGGGCAGGGGAGAGGTCTTGGATTCCTGGAGTATTGCCACTCTGAAGCTTTGAAGCTTTTCAGGGTGGGAAGGGATGCTCCAGGATTATAGAGGCAAGACATGCATTACTCCTTCTCAGGTGGGCCTCACCCTGCTCATAAAAGGAGGCCTCTGGATATGGCACATATGACATCTTAGGCTGATTATGTTTAGAATACAATGGTCAGAAGGATGTGGTCATCTCAGTACTAACAGAGATACTATTAGCGGGTTCTGACCACATGCATGTTACAAATATGCTTCTCTGTGATCTGTTTCTGTGACACTTGTCCTGCCTTTGAAAGTGGATATAGCCCCTTGGCTTTGCACAGGAGACCCAGCTACCATGTGTAGCACATGGAGATCCATACTGTTTGACTTTAAAAATCAGACTTGAAAAATAGAAGTGATTGTTTAAAACTGTGTACTTAGTGGAGGAAAAAAAAACCTTTCTATAAGAAACATTTCTGAAGCACTTATTCTGTTGACTTTAGATGAGAAATGTTCAAGGTCAAGTGGATAAGAACAAACTGTTGGGAAAGGAAGACCTTCCTTTAAAATGCTCTGGATCCACGCTGTCCGATGGAAATGTGATTCATGTCAAATATGGGATTTTAAGTTTTCTGATAGTCACATTGAGAAAGGTAAAGACACAGGAGAAATCTTAACAATTTCATTTAATTTTAGTATATCCAAAAATATTTCAATGTGCAAAAAATGTTTTAAAATAATCAGCATATTTTAGCATTGCTGTACCCTCTGTAACATGAGTGTGACTTTTACACTTAGAGCACATCTTCGTAGCACATGTGACAGGTGACTGCCATATTGGGCAGGGCAGCTCTAGACCAAAGGCCACATTCCTCAGTTGCTGGGAAATCATGCCTGATCCATTGGGCAAGTTTCTTAATTGGAGAATAAATGCCCCAATTTTTTTTTCATGAAAGAGCTTTTTTTTTTTTTTTAGTATTTTTTGTTTATTGAAGTATAGTTGATTTACAATGCTGTGTTAATTTCTGCTGCACTGCAAAGTGACTCAGTTTTTATATATATATATATATATATATATATATACACACACACACATACACACAATATATATATTCATGTTTTAATATTCTTTTCCATTGTGGTTTATCACAGGATATTGAATATAACTCCCTGTGCTATACAGTAGGACCTTGTTGTGTATCCACTCTATATATACTAGTTTGCATCTACCAACCCCAAACTCCTACTCTAACCCTCTCCCAACCCCCTTCCCCTTGGCAACCACCAGTCTGTTCTCTATGTCCATGAGTCAGTTTCTGTTTTATAGATAGGTTCATTTGTGTCATATTTTAGGTTCCACATATAAGTGATATCATATGGTATTTGTCTTTTTCTGTCTGACTTACTTCACTTAGTATGATAATCTCTAGTTGCATCCATGTTGCTGAAAATGGCATTATTTCATTCTTTTTTTGTGGCTGAGTAGTATTCCATTGTATGTATGTAACACATCTTCTTTATTCATCTGTCAACGTACGTTTAGGTTGCTTCCATATCTTGGCTATTGTGAATAGTGCTGCTGTGAACATGGGGGTGCATGTATTTTTTGAATTATAGTTTTGTCGGATACATGCCCAGGAGTAGGATTGCTGGATCATATGGTAACTCTATTTTTATTTTTCTGAGGAACCTCCATACTGTTTTCCACAGTGGTTGCACCAAATTTCATTCCCACCAACAGTGTAAGAGGATTCCCTTTTCTCCACACCCTCTTCAGAACTTGTTATTTGTAGACTTTTTGATGATGGCCATTGTGACTGGTATGAGGTGGTACCTCATTGTAGTTTTAATTTGCATTTCTCTAATAATTAGCAAGGTTGAGCATCTTTTCATGTGCCTATTGCCATCTGTAATGAAAGAGCTTCTTAAACTTCTCAGAAAAGGAAAAACATCTTCAGGCATTACATATGTATTTGCTATGCAGCACTATCTGTGTGACGTGTGACTTTGGATCTGCTCCAGCTGAAATGTGAGATGAGGTGACTTTCTCAGCCTTGGTGACTCACCAAACAGTATTCTTCTGGAAATATCATCAGTTGATTCTGGGTCTGTACAAATGCAGGTGAAGAGGTAAAGCATTAAATTGAATGATCAATCTGTAGAGATATCCTCCAGGAGAAGGAATGGGATTTCTGAAGTCAAGAAATGAAGCGCTTGATCACCAAGCTGGAAAAGGAAGCCCTAGTGCCTCCAGGTTGAGGCTGAAGGAAGCAGACTTGGAGGAGGGGCAAGGAGAGGACAGCTTTGTGCAGAGGAAGCAGAGTGTTAACCACTGCAGGAGTAGAGAGCATTCAGAGCTTGAAGGAGGTTTGTTGGCTAGTGGGCATGGAGAATTGATGAAAAAAAACCCCCGCCTGTCCCTATCCGTTTATTTCCTTGTAAAGAGAGCACAAGTGTTTATGTCTGAGGAAGGAAGAAAGGAAGGGAGGGAGGGAGGAAGGGAGAGAGAGAGAAAAAAGAAAAAGGTGCTTTCACAGAAAGCAGTAGGACACAGTGAAGAGAGAGAGCTGCCTTCATGATTTGCAGGGAAGTGTGACATTCTCCTCCACTCGGTCACAGGGCCAAAGAAGACAAAAGGGAAAGTTGGAAAGACTCATAGGGACCACCAGTCTTGATTCTCTTCTAACCTTGGTTTTCCTAAGGCCCCACAGAAAAGCAGTAGGAGATGAAGACCAACATAGTCTTGTGTCTCTTGATCAGTGATGTTTTACTCCAGGGCTTTTTCTGCTGAATCTTAGTGTCCCTTAGACACCTGCGGCGGTCCTGGTCTCCTGTTTGCAATAGTGGAAGCCTGGACTGGCTAACTTGCTCACTCCCTCTAGAAATATTGTAGAACTATTATTTCATCCTCTGTGACACCCATGATGTCTGATGTTCTAGGGAGTAGTATTCACTCCTGGAGAGTGGTGTTTTCCATAAGGTATGTTGGTGGCAATGTGGAACAATTAATGGGAAATCTCCCATGTTGCTGGTGGGAGTGTAAAATGGTACAAAACCGCTTTGCAAAAAAGTCTTGCACTTTCTCATAAAATTAAATACACATTTATTTTATGACTCATCAGTCTCATTCCTAAGTGTTTGCTGTGCAAAAAAACCCAAAAAAACAAAAACTTGTACAAGAAGGTACATAGCAAGTTTGTTGTGCTGCTGCAAAATGGAAATAGCCCTGGTGTCCATCCACAGGAGACTGCATAAACAACCTTCAGTACATTCATTCAGTGGAACACTTAGCAGCAACATATGTGAATCTCAGAAATACTTTGCTGAGTAAAAGAAGCATTACACAAGAGTACCTACTATCTAATTCCATTTGTATGAAGTTTTTATGAAGTGGAAGGAGAGACAGAACTAATTTATGATAAAGGAAATCAAAACAATGGCTGTTGGAGTGGGGGCAATTGACTGGGAAGGGACATGAGAAAAATTGGGATGATAAATATATTTTATATCTTGATAGTATTTGAGCTAAAACAGTACGCGAATTTTTCAAAAACTGAGAAACAGTATGTAAGTTTTTCAAATGGTATACCTAAAATTTGTGCATTTTACTATATCCTTGCCTTAAAAATAAAATATTGAAAACAATTTTAAACTTTAATAATATACATTTCAATTTATTTTGAAATGCATCAAAAAGTAAGATGATGGATGGATGAATAGATACGTGATAAAGTGAACACATCAAATGTTAACAATTATAGAATCTAACTGATCTATGGATATTCACTGTGCAATCTTTCCAACTTCTCTGTATTTTGAAAATTTTCATAATAAAGTCTTGGGGGGAGAGGCACATGAAATTACAGGTTTCCCCTGCTCTCTGAAAGTTTGCAGTACACCACTTCACTTTTATAAAACGCCTACATTAGTAAATGTTTTTCCTAACTGAAAGAAACCTGAAGAGGATTTTAGTGTTTACCAAAATAAGCCATCTTGGGCTTCCCTGGTGGCGCAGTGGTTGAGAGTCCGCCTGCCGATGCAGGGGACACGGATTCATGCCCCAGTCCGGGAGGATCCCACATGCCGCGGAGCAGCTAGGCCCACAACGGGAGGGGCCCCAACAGTGAGAGGCCCGCGTACCGCAAAAAAAAAAAAAAAAAAGAGTCTAAAGTAATTTGTGCCCACTAAAGGACCAGAGTTTACAGATACGGGTAACCCCCACCTTCTGAAAGTTTGCAACAGGCCATTTCGCTTTTAAGTAAGACCTACATTAGTATGAGATGGCTTTTTTTTTTTTTTTTTTTTTTTGCGGTACGCGGGCCTTTCACTGCTGTGGCCTCTCCCGTTGCGGAGCACAGGATCCGGACGCGCAGGCTCAGCGGCCATGGCTCACGGGCCCAGCTGCTCCGCGGCATGTGGGATCTTCCCAGACTGGGGCACGAACCCGTGTCCCCTGCATCGGCAGGCAGACACTCCCAACCACTGCGCCACCAGGGAAGCCCCCATCTGCTTCTAATATAAGGCTGTTTCCTCTACACTGAAAATCTTTTGTTTAGTGTAGCCACCTTCATGAATGATCTTAGGTCTTCTGGATAACTTGCTACAGCTTCTACACCAGCACTTGCTGCTTCACCTTGCACCTTTATGTTACAGAGATGGTTTCTTTAAAAGTTATGAATCAAGCTCTGCTTAAAACTTTTCTTCTGCAGCTTCCTCATCTCTCTCAGCCCAGCAATAAGGCTATTTCACTTTCTTATCATTCATGTTCACTGGAGTAGCACTTTTAATTTCCTTGGAGAAGTTTTTCTTTGCATTTGCAGCTTCGCTGTTTGGTGCAAGAGGCCTAGCTTTCAGCCTATCTCAGCTTTTGACATGCCTTCGTCCTTTCTATCTTTTGATTGAAAGTGAGAGATGTATAACTCTTCCTTTCACTTGAACACTTAGAGGCCATTGTAGGATTAGGCCTAATTTCAATATTATTCTATCTCAGGGAATAGGGATGCCCCAGGAGAGGGAGAGCGATGGGGGACTAGCCTGTCAGTGGAGCAGTCAGAACACACGCATTTATCAATTAAGTTTGCCATTTTATATGGATGCGTTTCATGGCGCCCCAAAACAAATACAATAGTAACTTCAGAGATCACTGATCATAGATCACTATAACAAATGTAATAATAATGAAAATGTTTGAAATATTGCGAGAGTTACAAAATGTGATACAGAGACACGAGATGAGCAAATGCTGTTGGAAAAAATGGCGCCAATAGACTTGTTGGTCACAGGGTTGCCACAAACTCTCAATGTGTGAAGAACACAGTATCTGTAAAGTGCAATTAAAGTGAAGCACAGTAAAATGAGGTATGATTGTAAAGACTTAAAAGGGGATGCTCAGAGTTCCATTTTTCATAGTCGCAAAAACTGGAAATAATCCAAACGTCCAATTGGTGAAGGGCTAAACAAAATGCGGTTTATTCATGCAATGGAATGTAACTCAGCAGTAAAAAGGAACAGACTACGAATATGTGCCGTGACCTGCTTGAATCGCCTAAGCATTTTGCTAAATGAGTGAGTCCAGTTACCAAAAGATCTCATACTCTGCATTTCCATTTGTATGAAATGTCCAGAAAAGGCAAATCTATAGATACAGAAAATAGGTAAATGACTGCCTAGGAAGAAACAGGTGTGGACTGCCAATGACAAGAAGGCTGTTTTTGGGGTGATGAAAATGTTCTAAAGCTGGATTATGGCTGTGGTTGCACATGTCTGTAAATTCATTGAAAATCACTGAATTGTACACTTAAAACAGGAATATGTTAGTATCTCCCATTTATTACAAATAGCTGTGAAACATAAAGACTGGCGGAACTCAAAAAACAGGGTTCTCTCTACAGTGATATGATGGTAGAGTTTTGTGGCTATGAGAATGGAATCTGGTATATGATTCCCTTCATTCTTACTGTGTGATTTCTAGAAGTTAACCTCTCTATGATTTATTTTACTCCTCTGTAATACAGGAATAATGGTAGTATCTACTTCTTACTAATGTTACAAAAATCAAATGAGATAAACAGTACTTTAGCACAGCATTTAGCACACTGAGAGCTTAAATGTCAACCCTTATTACCATGATGATGATGATGATGTAGGGGAATTGGCTAGATTTTCACTGTTTCTTTTTGGCTCAGAGATCTTAATCTTGGATGAAAGTATTTGCTCCTAAGGTATGTACTGGGTTTTGTCGATATCTTTCCTGAAAGAGCCTGAATGGTATATGCTTTTCTAGTTCCTTATCTGACTTCTAATTTTACTCTGTCTCCTTCTTGGCTGTGGTGCCTTTAATTTCTTCTCATCAGACTTTCCAGAGCGCTAAAGAGCAACTTCCCGTTCCTCCTCATTTTCGGCTTCCTGTGGTGCTGACGAACTCTGATCCGCTTTGATGCAAGAAGAGAAATCTAGCATAGCTCAAGGAGGGTCTGTGGTCTTTGCCTACGAAGTAAAATGGGTGGGTTTTCGTACATGCATTTTGTGATGACTTTGTTAGACACATATAGACTTATTTTTTAATGTAATTTTTGGTTTATATCATTTGAGGGCTAATCCTCAACTGAGAAAAATGGGGTATTATTCAAGTTTGCTGGGTCGGTGGGTGTTGAAGATAATAATTAAATTTCTGTTTACAGAAGTTGGGTGAATGCCAGTCATACACATTGAAGAGACTGAATTTAAGATTATTGGAAAATAAAAAGCAATTTTATTACTTTTCAAGAGCACTAACAATGTGAAGTAGCTGTTAACCAAGTGTTTCCATGAAGAGGTCCTGCTGGGGCTTCTTTCAATTTGGCAATTAGTAGCACCATTTACATACAAATCAAGAATGTGCTGAGATCCTTAAACAGTCCCTCCCACCCCAGATTAAGGTCACAGTCCAAAAGAAATCTTATTAATCCTATTAATTTGTGGAGCAAAAATTTCCTGCATATATAATAGAGAGCCTTACAACCAGCTCAGGAAGGATAATCAGAGATTTAAAATTGGAAAACTTGGAATCAACACGGGGAGGGGGAAGGGTAAGCTGGGACAAAGTGAGAGAGTGGTGGTGTATATATGGACATATATACACTACCAAATGTAAAATAGATAGCTAGTGGGAAGCAGCCACATAGCACAGGGAGATCAGCTTGGTGCTGTGTGACCACCTAGAGAGGTGGGATAGGGAGGGTGGGAGGGAGACGCAGGAGGGAGGAGACATGGGGATGTATGTATATGTATAACTGATTCACTTTGTTATACAGCAGAAACTAACACACCATTGTAAAGCAATTATACTCCAATAAAAATGTTAAAATAAAATGGCAATATTCCCCATAGCCGTTGTCACTCTGATTTTCCAGGTCTCTCAAATATTTTAGCTTCAGCTGTTAGTTTCCATGCCCTTATGAAATTAAGTCAAGAGCTAAGGAGAGGACGATGCAGCCGTGGGCAAGGTCACAACCCTTGTTGGCAGATGCACTGGAAGGGAACTCTTCTTTCCTGACTTCCAATTCCATTTTCTGTCCAATCCATTGTGTTGAATTCTATTTCTGTTTATGCCACAACCTGTGTCCATTCTGTCTTCAACTCCATGGGTCATAAACTCCCCCAGACAGCCTGCTCTCTGCCTGTGGCTCAGCGTTTATCAATCCCCATCAGTCTTGCTCACCTTTGCCAATCATCTTTTAACTGGGGGCTGCATTTATAGCACATCCCCAACAGGAGCAGAGTGAGACAGTTACTCCTGCTTAGGTGATATGGTTTGAGTGGCAAATCAAAGTTTCTTTCACTCCCAAGTAGCTCTATTAATCCTTCTATGGCATCACTTTCCCTCCTGCGGTCTATAATTCCCACTATTATAGCCATGTCTTTAGGTCAGGGTTTGCTAGGACAGATGCCTCCAAACCCAAGCAGGTGGAAACAGGTCAAAGGGCACCTGCCTGTTTTCTAAGGGAGCAGTTACTACTCAGCTCCAGCTAAGTGCTGCCAGTGTTGACAGATTGCTCTGTTTTTCAAAAGAGATGGTAAATCCAGGTTTCTATGTAAAGTCTCTCAACAAATAAATGCTGGAAGGTAATTCCCAATTTTTAAAACACTGAGCAGTCTGGCAATTTGTAGCCCATGAACCTATCCGTTCTTTGGGTTCATTATTTCATCCCAAATACAGATACTGAGATTCTGTTGCATGTCCAGCTTTGTGCTACATACTTTTATTCTACAGCCAGTGAAAAGCCAATGGGAAAAATGTCGGTTTCCCCAGTGTAATGAACTTGTCTGCCTCCCTCTGCTCCCTGAAGTCCATACCACCCTTTCCTCTATTTTTCCAACCTCACATGAGTTCAGCCCAGCTCCATACTCTGGAGCACTTACTGTCTTTGTTTAGATGAACATGAGGCATTCCTGAGACCAGCATTTAGGTGACCTTATGTCAACACAGCATTTCTAGTCCTGACAACCACATGCCTGTGTTTACCAGTGAGTTTCCTACTTTGGTCTTCAGCTCAACCTTTTTCCTCCCGGCACCCAATCATTGAGGAGGTCCGTGCAGATCTTGTTCAAATCCCTGACACTAATCATCCCCTCTTCACCACCCTTCCATATAATCTAGTGCAGACTGTATCACCTTTCTCCAAAGAACTGTCCTGTCTTCAGCGATGCCCGCCACTGCCCGCATCCCCAATTCCTCCTCACACTTTCCCACCCTGATCTCAGTAAGAACACTACTGCATATAATTTCGAAAGGAATTTAAGCATGGGCTGTTATGGTTTACGGGTTTGGTGTTAACTACCTCTTGACTTTTTCTGATGCTGAGACTTATTGAAATATTTCTGAACCTAGACCAAGAAGTAAAAATAGCAGGAACGGTATTAATTTGTGTAGGATAACTGTGCAATTAGTGACCCAGTGTAGCAGTTCTTAGACAACAGTTGTAAGAAATGATGCATTTCAGATGCCCTGAGTCTGGTATCGATTGATGCATTTGCTGACTTGGAGATTTCGGATTGGATGCAGTCCTCTGTTACCTGCCTGGCATTGCTGCTTTCCTCATAGGTCTGTTATCATATGGTGTGTATCCTTAGGGTCAGGAAATGCAGTTGAATCCCTAGTTCTGCATGCCATGGTTCCATGAGCTAAGGCAAGGTAATTTTGCTAAGGTGCCATTTCCTCATAGAAAGTGAAGATATCGCCTTCTTCATTAATGTTTTATAAATGAACTTGTAGGCACTGGATTTCAACCACCTTGGTTCAAATACTGGTTCTGTCATTGCTGTCTGGTTAAGCCTAGGAAATGAAGATCTACATGGTTAAGTGAATAGTTTGCTAAGTGCTTAACGTAATACTTGGTATTAGGGGAAGTGACTGCTGATGGTGTTGGCAATACTGGGTTTTTGCTGCTAACTGTGTCCTTCCTCTGCAGGGAACAGGTAACAGTGAAAGCTAACTTGTATCATCAAACACGTATACTTTTCTAGGTACTGTGCCAGGCATTATTAAACCCTTCAATTTTCACAACAGTCCTGTGCTGTAGTTATTTATAGGAGGTATTTATTATTCCCATTTCATAGATGAGGAAACTGAGTCTGATAGAAGTATTTTGTCCAGAGTTACACATGGCTTGAGAGAGCCCAGACATACAGGCAAGGTGCCTACCTTCAATCTATTCTCTTTACCACTGCACTAGGCTACCTCATGGATGTTGGGAAAGGATGTAAAGAAGGTGGGTCACGTTTGAAATACAGAGCCTTTCCTTCAGAAGAGAAAGATTAAATGCTCAATGCTGCAGCCAGCTGCTTCCAGCTGCACTGAGAATCTCCTCCTGAGAGGGGGTGGGGGGCTGCTGTCTCAGGCTGTAAACCCTCAGGGTCTCCCTGGTCAGCTTGACTAGGGACACCCAAATCCTGGGACAACTGGACAAGGCTAAATGTATCAGAAAAATAACTGAGTAATTATAAATTAAAAATTCAACTGATAAAGAGACTATATTTCTTGTTTGTTCTTGGGTTCTTTGTGGCAGCTTGCAAGAAAAGACACACAAACAATAGAAATGTTCAGACAAGGGTAAAAGGTCAAGACGCTGAGTATTTGAGCTATTCATTTAGCACGTTATTTTCCCAGCTGGGAAATCTACTGCAAAACTGAACTAAGATCAGAAAGGTGCTTCATAAATATATAGGTTCATCTAGCGATATATTTGAAGTGCTTAGATAGCGGACCTCTCTCTATTTCACTATAATGGCCCAGCTTAATTTGTCATCTTTTTTCCCTCCTTTAAAAGCATTGCTGAGACTCTAAGATACTCATTGTGAATTATAAAAGAATTCATTTGACAGTAATGCAGTATAATTAGTGATGTACTAAATCCATTGAGATCTACCAATAATTATAGAATCGTTATTTTAAAACCTTATATAGGCATTCATTTTTTCTTCCTTCTTCCTTTTCTATTTTGAATCTGCAGCATGTAGAGGCAAAGTCTCAGCTCTGACAATTTGCTTTCTGAAATATTGGGCAAAGGTATCAAGAATAAACCCTAGTAGACTTAGCAGTAACCTTAAAGACCCTTCACTTAGGGTAAGGTGTAAGAATCACCTTAAAGGAGACTCTTTAATCCTGAAGACAGCTGGCTGAATCACATGGAATTATTGAGAAGGCTTGAGAAAACAAAGGGGACTGAACAGCCCTAGAGTTTAGTAGCTGACAAAGCTTAAAAATCTGGCAGAGTGTGAGGAAATACCTAGATATTCCTGTTCGTAGGTTGTGGTGAATGTTTAATTTTTCTTAAGAGCACTTACAGTCCATTTGGAGTAGGAAGAGGTGAGGAGGGTGGTTTCTGTGATCGTAGATTTTTAAAAATTTCAACAGAATGAGATCTTAGAAATCAAATGCCAAGTTGTATCATTTTACATAATAACAACTGAAGCCCACTGAGGCTGTATGGCTTGTTCAAGGGTAAAATCTGGTGACTCAGCTGGGTCTGGACTCCCCAGTAATCACAGTCTTCTAGTCATAAGCTCTCCTTTTTTGTAGGAGTTTAGAATCAGCCCTTTTCAACAGGAGTCCTAGAAAGAACTAAGCCCCAATGTCCTAAGACATTCCCTGCATCTAGAATGGTAGTGACCTTGTAACGTCTTTGAGAACATTGTGAAAACAGTTATTCAGATGGATTTCTGCATCCTTTGGCTCCGCTGAAGAAACATGGTTGAGAAAGCCTTAGACTCCAGAACAGGAGAGTGCAATAGAACTTTCCATGGTAACAGAAATGACCTCTGTCTGCACTGTCCAGTACGCCAGCCATATATGGCAACTGAATGCAAGAAATGGGACCAGTATCACTGAGGAAGTGAATTTTCAATTTCATTTAATTTTCATTTGAGACATTGTGGCTGGTGGTTTCTGTACTAGGCAGCACACATCTGGATATTTTTGCTCCGTCAGCATATAAAGCCACGTAACAACCCTGTGTTGTCAAAGATCTCATACTAGTGCATTTGAATATGTCCATGTTTTGGGAGGAACATAGCAGCATTGTGCTTTATAGGACATGATCTACAGGGCCTGGGTTAAGAACCTTGCACTAGCAGCTGGGTGTGATTCAGGCCAGGGTCTTAACTTCTTGCAGAGTAAGTTCCTTACCCCAGGAATGAGGTAAAGAATAAAGGAGTTAATAGTGTGCAAAGTGCTGGTGGAAGTAAATACTCCCTGTGCCAGATCCATGGTGGTGGATGCTACTCCTTGATTCAGGTGCCTCAGATATGGCTTTCTGAGTATTTAGAAAAGAACTGTGGCCTTGAATTGCACAGACTAGCAATGTACTGAGGAGAAGAGACAGTGGCAAGGAGTATTTTATCACTGAAATTGTTTAGTATCACTGAAGCTCGGAAATAATAAAATGCAGACAAGCATTTTTTTGGTATTTTTAAAATATTTAAAAATTCTCTCCAGACAATGCAATCCCTTCTCACATGTTCCTGGGCTGAACACTAGCACCCTCCCCTGCACCCCTGCCCCAATATCCTTTTTGCACAGACCTAGTAACAAGGGTCTAATCTTGTTATTCTCACCTTTCTTTCTCCCCAGCCCTCTGAGATGCATTAATTAATGAAGCAAAAATTCTATCCCTACAACCTTACACTCTCCCTGGCATACCCAAGGCATTCAAATACTTGGTAAATGCAAGAATATATTATTCTCACTTATTCATTTTCAATCTATTTTTTATCATAAAATGCTAATAGTCATATAAAAGCACAGAAAACATGGTGGACTCCATTTACTCATAACTAGGTTTACAAATTGTTAATTTTCTGCCATATTTGTTTTCGATATCTCCTTTTAGAAAAAATCTCATGATGGTATATAGTTTTGAAAGCCCCCTCTACTCTTTTGGGAATGCAGCGGGTTGTTAATGGGAAGACATGTCCTGGCATTTCATGTACTATAGGATCCCAATAATGTTGAGTCTTTGAACAAAGAGAATGAAGCAAAAGCAGTAGGACATTAGGATATTAGGAATTAGGAGAAGAGGAGGATAATAGTATTGTTGAGCCAGATTGCAGTGAAGGACATATGAAATTGAAGCCCATTTGGGGGTATAGTTTACCCTAAGTGGTGGGAACCAAAGCATTGTTTCCCAGCAGCTCATTGCTCAGTTCTGTGGTGCTTCAAATATAAATGCCACAGTCCTTGCCTTCAAATACAGGTTCAACTGGAGAGATAATACTGACCCACAAATATATCTGAATTGAGAAAAGGAACAGTTATCCATGGATGGTGCTAAAATATCACTGGAAAGCTAAGCAAGTCAGCAGGACAAGAAGGATGAGTTAATGATGGCTTTAAAGTGTTCGAACCTGATGGAGAAATGGGGTTGCTAAGGAAAGAGAGATTAAGAGCAATTTTTGTGGTAAAAATAAGGACTTTGTTTTTGGATCTATCAGGATGGAGAAGACAACAGGGCAAGCGTAAGTGAGTATATAGCATGCTTTTGAAAACCAAAGCCCCTGGATGCTATGTTCTAGGCTGCTGTAAGAACAAATTATCCTGTTCAAATAGTTTATTGTTAGATCAGGATAAATTACCCAAATGAGGCTTAATATGATACTCCCATCACTACCCTATTCTCAAGCCAAATGTGCTTGGCTTAAGAAATGAAGTGAAAGGGCCAGTCTTAATGTTTTCTTGCCATAATTCAGCTGAACTTCCAAACAGGAACCATTGAAGGTTGATTCCATTAATTTATAGAGTCACACAAGACCCCTAAAGATGAGAAGAATGCACTTCTGTCATCCTCCCGTTACTGTACCAGCAGGATAGATTGATCCAGTGATGTTGTTATCCTAACCGCCCTCATCCTCAAATTACATTTTTCTTGTAGAGCCATTTTTGTCCTTATATTATCAAATTAAATACTTCATTCAATGACTCTGATACTTAACTAGATTCTTGGATCTGTTTAGAAAAAAAATGAAACCTGGAAATTTTCATGAAGGAGCTTAGCTATCATTACATTTATTTATTGTTATATAGGAATCACTTAACTTGTTCTGAGTTCCCCAGTTCTGAATCCCCAAGTAAGCTATGTACTCCATTGTTCCTAAAAGGATAGTAAAAGAATTGCATGTAGTGGACGTGTTTTTACATGAGGCAGCCCATGTGGCTTCTGCACAGCAATGGGATACAGTGGCCATGATCTTTGTCTTTGGTTGGGGATGTATTGAGTTGAAAACTCTGTGTAACATCTGCTTATTTATCATGTCTTAAATACTTGAGTGTCTGTGGTAGTTCTGATATGAGCTGAAGACTATGGTCAAAACTCAGAAACATGCAAAGGAACCTGTGGCTTGGAAAGCATTGCTTATACAGTGTTACAAATGAAGGGGTTAATTAACCCGTTACAAAAGTATCCCTGGTCTTAGTGGACACGATTCCAAAGAGCAAATGCTTTTTGTACCCAAAGTATAGTCCATCTATTACATATCAAGAGTGTAATACATGGGTTAAACTTTGGTACAAACATGTATTTAGTAACTACACTTTAACAGCTTTCATTATATCATTGAATATAAAGGTGGAAAGACCTGAGGGCAACAGATAGTCCTTAACTCTTGAAAGTTTTTTATACTTAAAAGAATTTCTTCAATTTTAAAGGATTTTTCTTTCAGCCAAGTGATCCTTCTCTTCCCATAGTCTTAATTGTTTTTTAATTTAGACTCAATCACTGAAAGTTCTTGTTTTGGGGTTCTGGTTTTTCAGTGTTAACATTTTTTGCTGAGAAAGAAACTTATCTCACTGTCTGCTGATGCTTTTCGTGGTCCTTTTTAAAAACTTAATTAATTTTTGGCTGCTTTGGGTCTTCGTTGCTGTGCGCAGGCTTTCTCTATTTGCGGTGAGTGGGGGCTACTCTTCGTTGTGGTGCACGGGCTTCTCATTGCGGTGGCTTCTCTTGTTGCCGGAGCACGGGCTCTAGGCACGCGGGCTTCAGTAGTTGTGGCACACGGTCTCAGTAGTTGTGGCTCGCAGGTTCTGGAGTGCAGGCTCAGTAGTTGTGGCGCATGGGCTTAGTTGCTCCGTGGCATGTGGGATCTTCCCGGACCAGGGCTCGAACCTGTGTCCCCTGCATTGGCAGGCAGATTCTTAATCACTGTGCCACCAGGGAAGTCCCTTTCTCGTGGTTTTTAGAGCCAAGTGAGATCTAACTGTTCCTCCCCAGATAGATACTTGGGGTTAATTCACATTCTCAGCCACCAAATTCTCACTCAAACTCCCCCCAATTATAAGAGCACTCTTCTTCCATTTAGAAGTTCTCTCTTCTTATTTCATAGAACACATATAGTGCTTCTAAATAATCTGGTATAACAAATCATCTTTATTTTGCATTAGTAATTCCTAGAAACTGGGTTGTTTTTTAATACAGAAAAAAGAATCTTACTACCCAGAAATGATCACACTATTAGTATATTGATCATATTTTCTCCTAGTCTTTATTGTAAACAGTGAAATGCCTATTTTGTTTAGAAAAAGGGCTTTAGAAAAGACGTGGTGTAAAAGCAATGATATGAATATTTTCCCACCTACTATTATGTCAAATTTACAATATTCTTTGAAAATAAGATACTGAATTTAATTAACAAACACATTTACAAATAGAAAGTATTTTCAGATATTCCAAGAGAAGACAGAGTGAGAACAACAGGTTACTAATGGAATCTCTTAACAGATGAACCTGAGTACTAGCATTACTTAATATTTTAATAAATGATTTGGAAGTTAGAGTGCACAGTGAAATCTCTGCGTTTGCACATTGCACTAGCTATTCTTATGGATAAATTATAGGAAGATCTCACCATGCTCTTGAGAGTAAGCAGAAAAGTGACTGATGATATTCAATAAAAATGCATTTTAAGGGGAAAAATGTCCTGAGCTGTAGTTTATAATATGATGGTTTGGAACTATCACTTACAAAAGAGCAAAGAAGAGCAGTTTTATTCTGCTGTTTGAAAACATGATTTTAGACCAAAAAGCTAAAAAAACACTGGTCATTATTCATTCACTACACAAATAATTGTTGAATCCCCTTACATAATTGTAAACACCATGCTAGATTCTGAAGATGTAGAGTTAAAAAAACACAGTAATTTATGGCTCATTTCTAGCAGCTAGATTGCTAAATTCTCCCTCCTTTCTCTCTTTTTATTCCATCTCTCAGCTCTGCTCCTTAGCACTTCTAGACGAACCAAAACTTCCAAACTCTACCTGATAGCAATATTAATGTAATCAGTATGGCCTACCTGTAATGCCTGGGCAGTGCTGCTACAGGGGTCAATGCTTCTTCTTTGGATTGACTCCTTAAGAAACATTTTCTTAGTAAGTATGAAGGAGTAACTATGAAGAATGTTTCTTAATAATTTTGAAGAATAACGTATATCTCACTCTACCTATTTTACTGTGGTTTTTCTCACCTTTTTTCATTTCTCACTGTGAATAATAATCTAGCACAGTATGATAGCTCAATGAGTTACATGTCTAGGTATATTTTAAAAGGGATATTGACAGCATTCTGGAGTCTACTTTGATACAGAGTATTTTAATTTGAATGAAAAAAAACAGCAACAATTTTTTTTTCTTTTTTATAGGTCATACTGCCAAAGAACATTTTAACACACTGAAAACAGAAACGGGTCTATTAAAACACAATTAATATTGAGCTGCATGAACTGCTTGTATATTTTGGAGATTAATCCTTTGTCAGTTGCTTAATTTGCAAATATTTTCTCTTATTCTGAGGGTCGTCTTTTCGTCTTGTTTATGGTTTCCTTTGCTGTGCAAAAGCTTTTAAGTTTCATTAGGTCCCATTTGTTTATTTTTGTTTTTATTTCCATTTCTCTAGGAGGTGGGTCCAAAGGATCTTTACAAACAATAAATGCTGGAGAGGGTGTGGAGAAAAGGGAACCCTCTTGCACTGTTGGTGGGAATGTAAATGATACAGCCACTATGGAAAACAGTATGGAGGTTCCTTAAAAAACTAAAAATAGAACTACCATACGACCCAGCAATCCTGCTACTGGGCATATACCCTGAGAAAACCATAATTCAAAAAGAGACATGCACCACAATGTTCTTTGCAGCCCTATTTACAGTAGCCAGGGCATGAAAACAACCTAAGTGCCCAACAACAGATGAATGGGTAAGGAAGATGTGGCACATATATACAATGAAGTATTACTCAGCCATAAAAAGAAACAAAATTGAGTTATTTGTAGTGAGGTGGATGGACCTAGAGTCTGTTACACAGAGTGAAGTAAGTCAGAAAGACTTACTGTATGCTAACACATATACATGGAATCTAAAAAAAAAAAAAAAAAGGTTCTGAAGAACCTAGGGGCAGGACAGGAATAAAGACACAGACATAGAGAATGGACTTGAGCACACGGGAAGGGGGAAGGGTAAGCTGGGATGAAGTGAGAGAGTGGCATGGACATATATACACTACCAAATGTAAAATAGTTAGTGGGTAGCAGCTGCATAGCACAGGGAGATCAGCTCGGTGCTTTGTGACCACCTAGAGGGGTGGGATAGGGAGGGTAGGAGGGAGATGCAAGAGGGAATAGATATGGGGATATATGTATACACATAGCTGATTCACTTTGTTATACAGCAGAAACTAACACAACATTGTAAAGTAACACTCCAATAAAGATGTTAACAAAACCCCACAGTTAATGACATAAGCAAGTATAAAGTACAATTGTAACACAACAGTTGTCTGCATTTAGACAGAGTGCACAGAGTTTTCCTGTGAGGGTCGTGTGCTTGGGGGTCTTACCCTTTGATGGTTCTGAATGAAAGGGGGGTGGGATGCATTGAGGGGCAGAAGCTTTACCACCATTAACTTTGTGTCTATGAGTCCTGCTGGAATTGCAAAATATGGTTGTACTTACGGTCTTAAAATTCTCAACAAAATTCCCCAAACGGAAGTAATTTTAATTCACAACCATTAAAGAAGACCAGTGAAAGCCATTCGATGGGGCATTGAATGTTGCTTTGCTGTAAATTCCATCAGAGCAGGTGGTTCTTTGTCTTTTTCATCCTTACATCCCCAGTGTCTGGTATCCAAAGCATGGTACATGATAAGAGTTCAGTTAATACTTATTTATCCATCACATGCTTATACACTGCCTACTCTCTGCCAGACATTATTCTAAATGCTCTGCACATATTAACTACTTAATCCTTAAGTCAATTCTGTGAGATATGCATCCCCATAAAGGTGAAGAAATACCAACAAGTTAAGTAATTTGCTCAAGATCACACAACTTGTAGGTTAGAGGAGTTGGGAGTCTAACCCAGACAGTCCAGCTCCACAGTGCATGCTTTTAACCACTCGACTGTGCTTCATTGAACTGAAAATAATTTGGGGAGAACCACTGATTCTTAGGATATATTTTTGAGCATAGACCCAATTATTCCTCTTCTTTCCTGCATGAAAATTCCCCCACCTTCTAACCACATAAGGAAGAACCTTACACTTCTTGGCATGTCATTTAAGACTTCTCTTAATTTGACCTTCTTTATTTTCCACCTTATTTATCTACACTTCCCTTATGGCTAGAACACAAGAAGCGCAAAATATCCCAATGGCTGTTTGATTTTATACTTCAGTGATCTTGACTTCCCTTTGCCCAACCCCAGTTCTACAAATCTATCAAGACCAGACTAAATGTCATCTGTTCTATGAAGTTTACAGGGAGTTGTCTAATTTGTGTACATAATCCAGGGTCTAGCACCACATCTGGTGCAAAGGACTGATGGGTATGGTCACAGAAGCGTGCACTGAACAGCTCCTGTAGGCTTCTCATGTGCCTTTGTAAGCATTCTCACACACATCTGCCTGTGGTATTCCTATATTCTACAGGGTAAATGGTGACCCCAGGATTTGGGCAGTGCACACTGGCACAACAGTACAGGGCAGCCCTCTGGCAAATAGCAGGAGCTCATTAAGGATTTGTTGACTGAGTTAGGCACTTTTTGCTATCATGAGGCTAGAGAATGTCCAGTCTGGCTCTGTCGTCCTATTAGTTGTTTGGAGAGCAATTACCATTCTGTTGGTCCCTTAACGTTTCTAAATTTATATGTCCTTCCACAAAACTATTGGGTAGAAAAATTGAGGCGATTCCAACTAAATGCCAAGCTGTATCTTTGGATACCTTTGATTTCCACAATAAACAAAATTTCCCAAGTTTTGGAGGCTGCTTGAAAGAAAAATTTATTGTTTTTATTTTTTTTTTACCTATTCCATGTACCATATGCTCTGATGAGAAAGAAGTGATGCACCTTAGAGTGTGGCCCTCACCCAGGGGGATTAAGTGCACTTCTTGATCCACAAGACAAGCAGAGAAAAAGGGAAAGAAGGCAGTGACTCCCAGCAGGTCTCAAAGTCACAATTCTAAAATTGAACCAGCCTCTCTCCCACTCCCAATGCCCCAGCACCAGAATGAGGGCATGGAAGCCCCAGCACTGACCCATACATTTGTCTCATTGTGTAGTGACTCCTACCTGCTAGATTTGTTGAAGGTGCTTATATATGTTTTCTTTTATCATTTTAATTGCCATTAAGTTCATATTCGCTAGCACCTCTAAAGAGCTCATTAAACGTGCATTTTAATGTGTTCTAAGTATATACATATGCACACATTTTTTATACATATTCATAGATATATCTGTATGTTGAATATCTCTGTTGTAATTTTCCAGCAACCTCAAAGCCTTCTATATGTTTATCCTGGGCTGAGTTTATCAGATTGATCTACTTTGTTATTTTTAGTAATTAAAAAAAATTATATGGGGACAAATAGTATTGTCTTCAGCAAGTTATTCAGAGAGACTGTTGGAGGTTTTGATATGTGACCAGAAAAATATTATTTACTAATGAAACAAGAAACATCTAGCAGGATTGAATTATAATTAATTGCTATTGCAGTTGGGAAAGCTACCACTGGCTGACGGAACTCGTAGAGGTGCTGATCTTTCTTCCACTTTTGTTTCTATCCCTGCTCAGAGAAAGTAATTAATCATTATGGAAGAGGGGAAGCCTATATAATTTGTTTACTGATAAAACATCCTTAAATGAGAGAACTAGAGGTGAAGAAATCTGTCTTCTTTCAGAAAATTTAAATGAAGTATGATTCAGATTTGTTACTTTTCAGTGTGAAGCCATAACGTCATAAATTAGGGAAAAATAATTTTTAGGAAGAAAGAAGGTGCATAATTAAAGAGATAAATAATTTATGGTTATTTCCCTGTATATGAATCTATTTTTTTACAAAGCAAGGGTAAAATACGTACATCTTCTCAGTCTCTTAAAGTAGAATTTTTGACCTTCGATTGAGGAAGACCAATAACAATAGTATTTCACTTCAGATTTTCTTTACAGATCTTCATGAAAGTAATGAATGTTTAAATTATGAATGTATTAGGAAAGAATATTTTACGTTTTACATGGTTTTTCTAAGCTTTCAAAAAAAAATTCCCTAAATGTTGTTTTGAACGCTGATAAGGAATTTTTCAGAAGCCAGTTTAAATAAAATTGAGTATCTTGGTAGTCTTGTTAGTTTCTTAGTGACACTGTCCTTTCACAGTCTTGTCTTTGAGTAGAGTTTTTACCTCTTCCAGCCAGGAGCAGCAGTGTGGACTGGTGGTTAGAGCGAATTGGGACCACACCTAGCGTGTGTATCCATAGCTGAGCTTGTCAAGAGCAGGATGGTTCTAGAACACTCAGAGACATGAAAGCTCTAGAAAATGAGAAGCCTTACTTATACAATGGCCAGTTTAACACATTTTAAAACAATTTATTTGAAAAAATAAAATATCCATAAATAGGTTTATGACCACTTTTTTCACAATCCCTTTATTTTTGTGTTGTAGCATATAAAGACATAATCTAGTAAGAAAGCATCAGATAAAACATTAAAAAACAAAATGTTGCTGTTCTAAACTGAAGTACACATAAACATGTATATATCCATTTATATTTCTTTGTATTTTCCAATAAGGTAATAAACTACATACATTCTAAAGAAGAGACTAGAAAACTTTTTCAGTATCCTTGGAACCTTCAGAGAAAGACGTTTTTGTCTTGTTAAGAGACTTCCCGGCTTCTCAGTGAAGTAAGTTCCCTTTGAAGGACATAATGATAAATAATGGAGTGATTTCAATTGTTATTTTGCCAAAAGGTATTGTCTGCTTTTTTGTGTTCATCATGACTTGTGAAAGTCAGCTGTGTCCTTGGTCTTAGCTAGCCAGAGTAGGGAAAAGGCAAAGCCATTCCATTGTGGCTCTCTCCGGTGTGAAAAATCAGATGCCATGCATTAATGGTTGTCAGTCTGATGACTGCTCGCCTACCATTCTGGCTGAGGGGTGGAAAAGTTACCCGCACATCTCAGCCTGAATCAACATAACCCAGAGATAATCTGGAAGACCTTTCTGGTAAGAATAGCTCTTTTTAACGTATTGTTTAGATGACTTTGAAGATTTAAACTGCTTTTGTCTGTCTTACTTACATGTCTGCTGAGGGAATATACCGTACACTCTGAATTTCTTACTTTTATTAAGTTGGATTTGGTCTTGGTCTATAAACTGTGGTTGAATAAGCTGGACGTCTCTGTTAATAGAAACTTCTGTCCTTTTGTAGTCTAATGCATGAAACTAATAATTTCACACCTCTTAGGCTATAGCTATACTGAGTTTTAGTAAGTTTTTTGGTTGCTTCCATAATCAAAAGATAAATAATTTTCCTACCATAAATAATTATATCCGTTTTAATGTCAAAGAAGAAAATGCCTGGCTGTATTCCTGTATTGTTAGGACCAAATATCATTGAGGAATTTGCTGCACTGGAAAAAGTTTTTAAGTGAGCTATCATAAGGTATAAAATGAATTTAGAGTCTGTGAATGACAAATAAGATTTATCAAGCAGCATAAAGCAAATTGGTACATTTAAAAGTTAATGGTATTTTGGAGTACCAAATTACAGTGGGGAGATGACAGAAATATTTTGCAGTTCCGAAAAGCACCCTAAAGACTTGAAGTGTTTAACAAACCATATCATGTGGTATTATAATATTGGTTTCCATTCCTTTTGGACTGTGACTGCATTAACTTATGTTTTCCAGAGGTAGGTGTTTTTGAAAGGCGGAAGTTTATTAATGTTTGTCATTTTCTTCACAAAGCTCAGTAATGGGCTGTAGCTGGCTAATTTAATCCATAAGGCACTTTCATACCCTGTTGCAGGTTTTAAGCAGAAGTCAAATTGCTTTGTTACATTTAGGTATAGAACAAAGGCATTATGTCATTCTATATGTATACATCCCACTGAGCTCCAATAGTTACCAAGAGAAAACCGCACTTCATTCCTTTCCCTCTCTGGAAAGCCATAGGTGTACGACCTCCAAAGCAAACAAACAAAATTACCATGCCTTAAAGAAAAACAAAAACCCAAAATGAAACCTAAGGCAGTAGGAAAGCCTGGAACTGACCCTGTCCAAGCTTTGTGCCTTTTTAATTTTAATCGCCACAGCCTGCAACTCCAGTCTCCTCTGATTTCACAGAAGTGAGTTGACTTTTAAAGATCTGTTGTCAATGTGTGGAAATATCTGCACCTCTAACTCTATAGGTAGATATTGGAAAACGACCAGGTTTGTGTTGATCTTTCATAATCCTCAGGAATTGGACTGCGCTGCCATTTGCTAGGGTCAGATGACTGACGTTGGGAGATGGGTGGGTGTCCTCAGGCAGGCCTGGCAGGATGAGCGGAACTTGTCTAGATTCAGAAACTGGATTGTTTTTACCTTCTTATGTGACGACGCTGATATGGCATAATACTGACTGAGCTGCGATGCAGGGCTGTCTGCTGGCTGATTTTCATTGCAGGCCTATTGACAGAGTCTCATTGTTTCTGCTCGGTGTTAATCTTCTTGATTTCATCACTGATGAATTGGCACAGAGTAGGTGAATTTTGTTCATATTTTAGGGGAATACACCAATTGAATAATTATTTGAGAGGATCTGGATGTCTTCTGGAGCTTAACTGTTTGGAAACAGTGTGGTTTCTAAAGAGCCACAATGTACCATTTAAAAAAAATCCTCTTAGGGTCTCAAAATTATATTCTAGAAGCACTCTTCTGAATTTTTCATTTCTAAATTGTATCACCCTGTCCACGCTTGTACCGGATACGGCATAGGTGTAAATCCTTCTTATTTAGCATCATAATTTTGAGATGTGTGATGGTGATTGGGGTACAGAATTATTCTTGAGATTCTGTTTGTTTTATAAACTAATATACTGAGTGAAAACGTTTTCTTAATTTTATGTGTTGGGACCTCAGGTCACACAATAAAATAAAAATATCTCAAGACTATAATTTACAACATAATATTTAACCTTCTCAGGATGCTCAACTTCAGATACTCTTAGTTAAAAAGTCAGGAAGTACTATCAAGAACAAGTCCAGAAAGGCATTTTTTTCACATTAGCTTAACCAAGACTCTTATCCGAGGCAGCTAACGATCAGCCCAAATGACTAATTTGATTTTCTACTTCTCTTCCTTTCCTTAATCAGAATTCTGATAGAGGGATTAATTAGCAATAAAGCAACATGAGGAAGATGGAAAGAAAACGAGGGCATAGATAATCCACAAACTATATATAATCATCCCTGCGTAATCAGAAGTTAACTATCATTAACATGACATTTGCTTTTAAAGCCAGGAAGAAAGTTATGATTTTTGGCACTAACCTAATCTTTAATTATAGCACAGTACCATTCTTTCCTTGTGTTTGTTAAGATAGCTATAAATTATATTAGTCTAGGGCTTTTGTGTCATTTCCTTTCCTTTTCCATGATTTATATAGTCAGAATACTGACCTATAATTAAGTGTACTTGAGAATGGTCTCCAGTTAATTAAATGCTCTGGAGTGTGTAGGGTGTTCTTTGCCAAAATTCCAAGAGAAGAGGCCATCCCTGGGTTAAATATCTACAAGGAGTCTGGGTAAATCTTCAGTGCTAGTCTTCTATGACTGTTGAAGCTGTCATGAGAAGTAAAAATAAATCTTTCTTGACTATTGTCTATAAAAGAATGTAAGATTCATCTTTTCGTATAATTTAAGGATATCATTTCGAAAAGTAATTGTCTCATTTGAGGCATGCCTGGTTTTTAATAACTAGTAAAACATATATCATATGGAAATGAAAAATAAACTCTTGTCTTCCTTCCTCTCTTTATTTTTGTCCTTTTATCTTTCTCCATAACAATTCTCCATTCTCTGCCAGAAACAACTAGTGGCCACTCAATTTGATTCAATATATGGATGTGAATTTGCTTCTGTGTGCAGTGCAGTAAGCTGAAGAGGGCCTATTAACACAAGTAACTCTTACCCAAAGAGCCTACCCAGGTGCCAGAACTTGCCCTCACTCCAAGGGTGAGTGGAGACCGTGTCCCTCTTTATCTGGTTTTCCATCCTTACCTCACTTTGCCAGCAACACCTCGCCACCCAAATGCACGTATGCCCTGAATGATATGGAACTTGTTTCCATTCCAAGATCCCAAGGCAAATCTTAGGGCCCATATCAGCTAAAGGGAATGAAGAAGGGAAGGTGGGGGGAGGGAGGGCAGGGGTTATGTGGAGGATGGGAAAGACTCTCATTCCTCTGTGGTTTCACGTAGAAAGGAAACTCTAAATCTGCTTGGAGGCTGCATCAAAACATTTATTCAGGCAATTGCTCACTGTAGTTGGGTCATCTGTATACAGCAGAGGGATATATACTGGCAGCTGGGTGGAGGGAGTTGGGTCTACAGATGTTTTATTTGGCATGCACAGTGTTTTAAAAAATTGAGCCAACATTTAAAAAATTAACAGATTTCAATCCCAGTCCAGATTTCTGGCTTCTTTTGGGAAAATCAGAAGAGTGGCAACACTGCATCTGTAATCTCCAAACTAAACCTTGAGGTGACCAGAGGTGACAAGGGTGAACATACTTACTGGTGATCAACGGGATCTGTTACATTACTGCCTGGCCCCTATATAGCCGGAGCTAACCTCCTCCCTCCCACCTTTCCCCTCACACCCACACATGCACACTGTTCATGATGTGCAGGTAGAGGTGCTGTTTTGGAGGGAGAGGTAGACGACTTGAGAGGTGATCAGATCAACCTTGGCTGGGCCAATATTAAGGTGAGGGTAGGAAGAGAGGCAAGGCACCCTCCCAGGTTTAATTGGGACCATATGAAATTTACCTTTTTATAGTTCAGAAGCATCACACTGGCACTTTTATGTCTACAATCCACCTTCCCTCTCCTTTTCAAAATTTCTGCTATAGCCCTAGAGTCTTCATTGTTCTATGGAATTTGTTAAAGAATGGTATATTGTCCTTTTAGATCCCTAGGACTTCAGTGATCCATGATTGGATTTTAGGGAACAGCTCGCCTTTTCTTTCCTCCATAGATTTATTTTTTATTTTCAGCCCAGTAGATACTCTGTTTCTCTCCAATTAAAAAAAAGTAATAATTTACAGACAGAATCACTCACTGTCTTGTGATCCTAAGCTTTAATAACTCTGAACTCAGAAAGACTAATATATATATATTTATTTATTGTGATAAAATACACATAACATAAAACTTACTATTTTAACCATTTTTAGATGTACAACTGATAACATAAAGTGTATTCACAATATTGTGCAACCACCCCTGTCCATTTCCAGAACTTTTCTATCATCCCAAACAAATTCTGTGCCAATTACATAATAACTCCCCATTCATCTTTCCCCAGCCCCAGGTAACCTACATTCTACTTTTCTTTCCCTATGAGTTTGCCTGTTCTAGGTACTGCATACAAGTGGAATCACACAATATTTTTCCTTCTATGTCTGCTTATTACACTAAGCATAATGTTTTCAAGGCTCACTCATGTTGTACTATGTATCAGAATTACATTCTTTTTTAAGGCTGCATAATATTCCATTGTGTGTATCTATCACATTTTGTTTATCCATTTATCTGTTGATGGACATTTGGCTACTGTAAATAATGCTGCAGTGACCACTGATGTACAAGTGTCTGAGTCCCTGCTTTCAATCCTTTTGGGTATATACCTCGAAATGGAATTGCTGGATCATATTTTAATTTTATGTTTAACTTTTTGAAAAACTGCCAAACCGTTCTATAGTTTTACAGGGGTGACAAATGCAAACTGCCTTAAATCGTCCTTTTAAATTACGATAAAGCCAGGCTTCTTTTTCTTTTGCCATAGGAAATATTTATCAGGTCAGAGAAGAGGTAAATTCTTCCTAAATATTCTAATCAAAAAGAGTTTCATTAGGGTCCAATTTTGATGAACACTGTTTCTGGTTTTCAAGCCTATATGCAGCACTTTTTAGTTTCAGATTAACTGTTCTCATAATGATTTTTAGAATTTAAATTCTTCCATGGAAACCATCATAGCTGATGAGCCTATTTGCACAACCAACAAAGTTAACCCTGGGTTCCCATTCTTCTAATCCTGGAAGTTAATTTGTTAGCACATTATTATCACACAAATGCCTTTATGTAATCATACATGAACACGTGTGGTTTGAGTATGATATTAACATACATGCACACATGTGTGGAGGAATGTTAAACACAGTGCAATCTATACCCACCAGTAACAGTTTGTGCCATGCGTTTCCTTATAAGCAAATGGCACTCGTTTTAGATAAATTTTATGATTCTCATCAAAACAATTTTTCTCATTTAAGCCCACTTTAACTTTATTATGTAAATGAACTTTGGGGATGGCAGTGTAAGAGTTAAAGTGAGCTCTGAAACACTCTCTGGCTGACTTCAGGAGAAAAGAAAAGTCATCATTGGCAGTAATGTAGACAGACACGTCTCCTTTTAAATGGTGGCAGTGGTCTGTGTCTGCAGTCAAAGCTGTAGCGTGTGGGTTCATGTTTTCATAGTACAAAGGAGTTGCATTTGACAATTTCATACCAAATAGTCCCTTATGTTCAGCCATGGAAATAACGGGAGCAGATCTGTGGGTGGGAATGGCTACATTGGCTCAAAAAACTCTCAGGACTAAGATCCAGGTCTGTGATGTTGACAGTGTGGAGAGGAGATGCAGTGTGGAAAAGGAGGAGCTATGTCTTTTGTTTAAAGATCTCAGTTAATCCCATTTTCTGTTATATTTTACAACGGGATAAGAGGATCAGAAGGATTTTATATCATTTTAGTTTTCAAAATAATCATTCAAGTGAACTGCCTGGCTAAGTAACAACTCAGATTTCTTTTCCATCTAATTCCTTTCCTATGTTTTTTTGTTTCCTTGTCTTGCTTCTCTATGGCACTATCCTGCCGGGCACCCTCCTCTAGCTGGACCCAGCTGAGTTCCTGCCTATGTGCGTTCCCAGTATAAGCAGCCAATCTAACTTACCACATACTGGGGGAAAGGCATGGACCCAGGATTTCATTCTGCCACTTGACAGTGATGGGACCCAGGGACAGCATGGGCTCTGCAGTTACGCAGCTCTGGCTTTGGGGTCTGATTCTGTCCCTTACTGACTTTGTCAACTCTAGCAAGTTAGTCAACCTCTTGGAGCATTTAAGTTTCCTCATCTGATATGTTCTTTGTGAGAAGTGTAGGAATTTAGAGAGAAAATGAGGACTGGGAACCAGGTAGAGAAGAAGGACAGTGAAGAATTATCTGAGATGGAGTTGCCCAAAGGACTTTTAAGAACAAAGCCAGGCAACATTAAATTTTAAGTTGCTTATCATCCCATGCTATAATGGAATCCCCTTCTTGTACTAACACCTTGTTTAAAAATATATATATATATATATATATATATATATATATATATAAAATTTATTTATTGCTGATACTTTAGAATGGAGATGAATTTAAAGGGGTTTCACTTCTGAGCTAATAGACCCTGAAAGAGAGAAAAGAATAGTCATAGGTGAAGCATATAGTATCCCATATGGTACCCTATGTGGGGAAGTCATCATAAACAAAATTAGAATAAGTGATTATTAGGGGAAATGGAGCCTTCCTGGGCATTCCTGGAGATATTGGACTAACTTTGGATTGCCAAATTGTTTATTATGTCAAAGGATATTTTCAAAAAACCTCATTATTTCTTCAATGATTTTAATGCAAAAATGAAGAATCATAGAACAAAAGAAGTTCCTTTACACTGAATAAATATGGCCTGATGGAAATTTTACTACTATTGTTTTTATCTTTGCCTCATTTTCCCGTGGACTGTCAAATACTTCATTCCTAGACCAGCATGTAAAAGTCTTGAATCTAGCTTCCAACTCCTTTCAAAGCTAAGACTGACATTTACCTAAAGTAACTGCCCAGTTTACAAGGTTGGGAGGCCCAAACCTTTGGGGTAATTCCAGGTTTTGCACTTGTGGTTCTTTGTGTATCATCAAACATTCCCATGGGAAGAAAGTGTGGCTAATCAGGATCCCAGGCTGAAGGTTATAAACTTTTTTCCCAAAGGGAAGACAGAGATTCTGTACTACAGGAATGATTCGGTCGTATTGATGTGGAAGCTTTCTTAGATTTTTTTGGTCCTATAGCCTCATTTTACAGATGTTTTCATTTAAGTTTGGAAGAGTTAAGTGATTTATTCAAGCTCACACATCTGTTTTGTGGTAAAAATGAGATTGAACCCAGGTTTCATAATTCCTGGTTCATCTAGATATTTGTCCATTTTAACACCTCCTGGGGGCCACTATTGCACGAGGTACTGAGAACTAATAATAAACCACGCAGTTCTGTAGCTCTGTTTATCAAGTGTTGGGAAGATACCATCTAGAAAGCAACAAATAGATGCATCAAACCTTAAATTTGAAATGGATCTTAGTGTTTATTTACTCTAATTTGTATTTAAGATAATGAGGCCCTAATCTAATGAGGTAACTTGGGATGAACAGACAGATTTGAGTAATTCTGGTGTTAAGAGTCAACAAGACTTGATGGCTAGTTAACCATGGAGGCTGAAAGATAGAGAATTCAAAGGTATACAAGGAATTAAGAACTTGGTAGCAGAATAGCATAGTCATTAGAAACACAAGCTGTGTATTTCTCTTCCATTACGATTTGAGGGACCTGAGATCAGGAGACCTCAGTTTACCCATCTGTGAAATCAAGATCATTTCAACTTGAGGGGTTTTGTGAGGATCAAGTGGTATTACATTTGTTGCGCTATATTGCCTGGCATGTGTAGGTGAGTATTATTATCAAGAGCATAGTGATATTGATTTATGAGAAAAAATGAGGTGTGTTGGTTTAGGGAAATTCTTTCTCCATTAACTTATGGATTCAATTTTTGATTTATGAAGACTCTAGAGCCTGGCTACATCAATTAGCCATACTTTTTCTTGTATCCGCCATCATCTCAGAGCTTTTTAACTACTAAAAAAATGAAAGGAATAAGAGTAGACTTGGGCTACCAAGTTTTGGAACAAGAATTCAGTGAAACGTGAATAGGAAGACCACTGAGTGCAATCCAGGGAAAGAATGATCGCTGTAAATCATACAGTGTTGGCTATGAACTCTTAGTGAATGATGCCAAGAGGATGTCTTGATTCAGATACTGTAAGCCGACTCTGCACGGGAGAATTCTGTTGAGGTGATCTTAGTTGGTAGCACTGGTTTGTAAAATACTTCTGAGTTTAGGGGGAGCAATAGTAACCAAAAGCATCCCATAAAACAAACTTCTGTTTCCTTTTATTGCACTTGGTGAAGGTTATTAAGAATGTAATTCTTTCTGCTTGCTATGTGATTAGCAGCTGAACCTTTTGGGGGTACATTTCCATTGCTACGCTCTTGTTATCGCAAATGGAATTTGCATGCCTAATTCCCTTCCCTCCATATTGAATCCATACCCCTTCAGGTCTAATGGCATGCTAAAAATGATTCCAAATCTCCGATGTTGATTGTGGGCCATATGTTAGCACTAATTATATAAATGAGGCTTGGTGGAAATGTGACATGCTAAGCGTTTTGAGCTTAAGGAATTACCTAAATGAATTCTAGCTTGAGTTAATGCTAGGAGAGACAAGGAAATGCGGGTGCAGGTTTTGAGCAGATGTCAGCAGGTCTTCTTGGCTCTTCATGGTCTTTATTTGTCTAACAATAAGGACTGCTGATGGAACATTGTGTCAGAATATTTTGAGGTGCCGTTTTCCTGAAAACTGCATTTTGCACCTACAGATGGATCCATTTTCTGAATAAGCAGAGTGGAATGACAGAATATCAAAGATCAGAATCTGCAGTCTTGCTGTGAGTTTGAAAACTTAGCATTCACTGGGGCCCATTGCTGAGATCATTATGGCACTGAAGCTGGAAACTTTCTAGAAGGACATTTCATTTCAGTATCCAACATTCCTGAGCTTTAATTTTCAAAATAAAAGTGAGAGAGGAAAAGAATGGTTCTGGTTCAAAGCAAAAGTGAACTACAAAATCGAGACACATTTTCTCCTTGTATGTAACAATTGAGGAAGCTCTTGCCATGGCATGTGTTGCTTGCAGAGGTTTGGGGAGCTTTGGGACCCTAAATTGTGTCAGGGTGGGACTCCAGCTCACTCCTTTTTCCTGGAAATCATGAAGTTCCAAACGTGTCAATGATTACCTGTTTCAGAACCCGTGGTAAACCTCACTTACATCCTTGTCTATTGCCCTCACAAACTTCTCAAGATTGGACTGTATTGCCGTTTAAAATTGGCAAGAAAGCAGCTGATTGACAACCAATCCCCAGTCAATAAGTATATTTAGAGCATTTCTTTAGCGTGTGGCACTTAGGTCCCACTGTCCTGTCTTCTCAGGTGCTTTACACAGACTTTGATCCCCTTGAGGTTGTAAACTCTGCTTTTTCTTTCTGAGCCCCCAGCATAAAGTCCAGTGCTTGACACGCAACAAATATTTGCTGAATGAGTGTTGCTAAAATTGTAGAAATAGCTAACCTTATTGAGGACTTACCGTATTAAATATTAGACCAGCATCATCTCATTTTATCCATACTGTTGTGTTCGTAGAAGGGCTGCTCTTGTGGCTTTGCAGATGAGGAAACTGAGGTTAAGAAAGAATAAACACCTTGCCTAAAAATCACAAAAATAAAAGTGATAGAGGTGGAATTTGAATCTAGAAATGTCTGACCCTGTGTCTGTCTGTAGGGTATGGATTCTGTCTTTTAGACACCTCTGAGCTAAGTTCATTGTTCTCAAATCTGCATCTCTGAGTATATTCTTGAGGGCTGGTGAATTTCCTTGAGTGAGATGTTCTGTGTTCTGTGTGTTTTTATTGCAGTGGTAATCTAAGTAGAATGGATCTGAGTGTATTCTTGATCATCTGGATGACCATGTTGTGATGGTATTTACTATCAAGTTAGTGCTTTTTCAACTAGTATTACTTTAATTGTAGGACATTATTCAGGGAGCAACAGAGACAGACTAAATATGGAGATAATAATGTGTTTGTGCCAATGAAGTGTCTGTAACATTAAGGGTTGTGGAGTGGTTTAAATAGAGAACTAGAGTGAAAAAAAATAAATTTCTACAGAGCACAAAGCAGTGGTGATGTGACAACACCATAGAAGCTGTGCCCTTCCAGTCAGACCACATTCACATGGGGAACAGTAATATGGTTTCAGTAAACTAATATTAGCCATTATATTGAAGAGAAGTGATTTATTAATTTCTTTTATAATCTTACATACTTGTTTTTCTTTATAACCTTATTTTGTTTATGGATATAGAGCACTTCAGACATAAGGAGTTACAATTTCATGTTTATGCATATTTATGTAACAATAAACTGAATCTGTCAAGACTGGGGAGGGAGCCATAATATTTTTCGTTGTTTTTTGTTTTTTTCCCTTTCAAAGGAATCTGTATACTCTTTGAGGGGTGAGTGCCTACATCAGCCTTTGGGCATCATATGATCCCCAGGGATAAAACTGAAACTAGATCAGGATAGTGTGTGTGTGTGTGTGTGTCTGTGTGTGTGTGTGTCTGTGTGTGTGTGTGTGTGTGTGTGTGCATGCATGCGCGCACATGCTTATATCCGTGAAACATAAGTGGTGGTAGTGGAAGTTTGGGGGATGGTTGACTAGCATCTCCTGGGGCCCAACTGTTTAGTCTTGACATTAAGCAACAGTTTCTGAAGAAGATTTCCTACCCCATGTGGTTTTCTATGGGTGTCTTATATACTCAATTCCTATTGCACCGAAGAAATGTGGCTTCTTTGAACCTGTATATTTCCAGAATCTTATTCTTGGTGACCCTCTTTTGCCAAGAAGTGAAAAGACATTCCCTTGGCACATTGGGCCACTGCAATATCTTTATATGCTGGTCTGCAGCCACCGGACTGCAAACCTACTCCATGTAGAATGACAAGTACCCCCTTGTAGATGCATTTACCGTAGTCCAAATCAGACCCTGTGCCTCTTTTAGATCATGACTCAATGCTCATCTCTAGGGCCAGCTGGCCTGAGGAATTGTGCTCAGATTATTAGAGATGATTGAAAAGGTCTTTGAGAAGGAAGCGTTAGCATCCCCAGGACTTAAATCTCCATGTACCCATTGGAGTAGCACCAGTTATAGAAGCAGACATCTCTGTCTACCATGATGGAAAGTCCAGGCAGAAGGGGAATCAGAGGGAGATGGAGAAATAAATGCAGATAACACCAGAATTCTGGGTTCAAATCCTAGCTCCTCTGTCTTTAGCTGGGAGCATTGCATTCTTCATCAGCAGGATGTGGAAAGTCAACCACAGGGAGTGTAGATGAGAAGCAGCTGAGAAGATGTTTGTTTATTCCCATCCTTTCCATTGGGTCCCTTTATCTTAGGCTAGGAAACCTCTAGGGCTTCTTTTCTATTTGCTTAATGAAGGCTGAAAGAAATTTAAGAGGAAAAAGTACTCTCGTGCTGTGACTCAGTGCTATTTCATGTTCCATCCATATAACCCCTATGATCACCTCCTTTACCTGTTCCCAGTTGGAAAATACTCTTAGTTGTCCTCAGTTTGTAGAACAGGGTCAAGAGATACAGCCTGATCCTGCTAAAGGATTGGGACCTTCCCAGCCTCGGGTACCACTTGGCCCATGTCATCAGCCACCTACAAACTTTGGGAAGCTTCCCTGCATTTTCTCCACCTGGTCTCAGATCCACAGCTCTCAATGTCAAAGCAACAGAGCAACTCCCACTGGAGCTGCTCTTGACCTCATTCTCCCGAAGTCAGGCTGCAGGCACCGCTGAAGAGAGGTGTTACAGAACACACCCAAAGAACTCCCTCTAGGATATGGGGAAAATATAATTCTCTTTCTCCCCCCCAGAACAGATTGTGCACATAGGTGGATCTCCAGCTCACCTACTCGGAAGAAGGTGCACAGTACAACTGAGGATCAAATTGGATGAAAGGCAAATTGTAAAAATAACTAATATAGCAATTTAAAGTTTGTAAAACAATTTCACATACATTTATGCTTATGTAAGGAGACATGTTACATGAAAAAATTAAAAACAAAATATTACTATTAACTTTTAAAATGAGAATATATGCTTTTTGAGTCTTTCCATTTGATCTAAAATTTATTTAGATCTTTGTAAGCTTTGCTGGAAATAACCTTTGTGTAGGACATTACACTAGAGTCTCTGGGATGGAATAAAGTACTCTGCAATTCCAAAAGCTGGATTATAAATTGCATGCTTTCTGAATGGAATGGGTACAAGATGAATTTGATTTGTACCTTTAATTTTTCCACCAATATCCAGCAACTGGTTAGAAAATACCAGGCTTGGTTGGCACAGGTGTAGGGACAAGATTCACCAGCCAGCCATATCCTCCTCCCTTTGGGAGCCTCCGGAGATTAGAGAGCAGAAGGAAGGGACAGATTACTGCAGTCGCAACAGTGTGTAACAAAAGTATTGTGCCCTTGAAATGCTAATATGGGTGAGCATCACATTGTAAAATTCACACGGTTAGGAGGCAGCCTAGCCACTTGAATCACATAGACTGATCTTTATGGGAGACCTCTTATTTTATTCTTTGCATATTTCATTTTCATCCTGTGTTTTCTTTGGAATTAATAGAACTTCTTAAAAACTGCTGTCTATAAATTTTCTCTCCTGCATATGTCTCGAAACAGTTTCATTTCTTCATTTAAAACATTACAACCATTTCAAAATGCTCTATTTTGTATTTAATTTCACCATCTCATATAAAATACATGTTCTTCACATAATTATGTAAAAATGGGTTTGCAAATGTGCTAGAGATCCATATGATGGGCACATTATAGGATTCTAAGTAATAATAACCTCCTGTTTACATTAGACCTGATTTTCATGCCAGTTTTTATACTTTAATAGAGCCAGAACAGGGCTTTGCTCAAATATGCCAGTTTATTCTGGTCCATGAAATACACTTGAAATATCACAGATAAGTTTGCCTGGGAGAATGTGCAACTACATCTGATACTTTAGAGGTGAACATAATGGAGCCAGAGATGGGAACCATTGTTGTCCTGTTTGCTGTGAGCAGAGCTAAACCAAGCCCAGCAGGGTTACTGGAAGACCCAAGGCATAGGCAAGAGAGGAGGAAACAGAAAAAGGAAAATATAAATTGAAAACAGTAGGCAATTAGGCAAACGGAAAAAAAAGAAAAGGTATCGTGTTGTATAAAGGAGAGCTCGAGCACACCAAGCTCAATTGATACAAGGAAAGCACAGTGGTTTTCAAGTGTGGTCCCGGGAACGGCAGCATCAGCATCACCTGGAAACTTGTTACAAATGCAAATGCTCGTGCCCTACCCTGTCCCCATCCTGAATCAATCCATGGGGAAGAGACCCAGGAAGCTGAATAGATCTTCCAGGTGATTTTGATGTGCACTCATGTTTGAGAACTCCCAGTCTCCTGGAAGATTCCAACAGCCTCAGCACAGTGTGCTGAGTGTTTGAGAGGCTGTGCACCTGTGTGGAGTGACACCAAGCCCAGCTCAGGAGGGGGAGAGTCAGGGACCCAAAGGACATGGGGATGGAGAGCAGAGCCTAGCTAGTAGAGATATACCAGGTAGTTATTCTCTCCAGAGCAAATGTTTTGAAAGCAGCACCTTTTCAGTGACTTCTCAGGTGACAATGTCATGACAGAGTTTAGACAGTTGGAGGAACCACGTGAAAGGCCTGGAGAGAATCTTGTCCAAGGGTGGAGTTATGTGTTTGCTCTACCACTCAGCGGTCTCCTGATGTGTCACTGCCCAGCCTCAAGTGTATGGTGTTGGCCAAACCTTTAGGAGGGGCAGCAGGAAGCAGGATCCAGGCAGAGGGGGGAAAACATTGTGCCCTGGGGGACTGGGCAGAAGTTAGGGCATGCAGAGCACAAAAGGCTGAGGGGGCGATGGCCAGAGTTGTGGCCATCAGTGCAAGGCTTAGGAGTCATTGGACACCCAAGATAGAAAATGAACCCCACACTAAATGGGATCAATACTTTATTTTTTTTCCTTTATAAATTTATTTATTTGTTTTTATTTTTGGCTGCGTTGGGTCTTCATTGCTGTGCACGGGCTTTCTCTAGTTGCGGCGAGTGGTGGCTACTCCTTGTTGTGGCGTGTGGGCTTCTCCTTGCGGTGGCTTCTCTTGTTGCGAAGCATGGACTCTAGGTGCGTGGGCTCAGTAGTTGTGGCACACGGGCTCAGTAGTTGTGGCTCGCAGGCTCTAGACGTGCAGGCTCAGTAGTTGTGGCACATGGGCTTAGCTGCTCCGCGGCATGTGGGATCTTCCCGGACCAGGGCTCGAACCCGTGTCCCCTGCATTGGCAGGCGGATTCTTAACTACTGTGCCACCAGGGAAGCCCAGGATCAATACTTTCTCACAGTCCCCTACTAGAGGCCCATCTCTGGTACACGCACTCTGGGACATCTGACTTCAACCAGGCCCAAAGCACTTGTCTGTGGATATTTGAGAGAACAAAAATCATCTAGTCAATAGGAAACAAATGCCAGTGATCCCCCAAAGAAGCAGAAGATGCAAGAGGAGAGATGCTCTTCCTTAGGGCATTCCCTCCTCTCATTCACATTCATGAAAATATTCAGGGCAAACAATTTTTTTTTTTTTTTTTTTTTTTGTGCTGTACGTGGGCCTCTGATTGTTGTGGCCTCTCCCGTTGCGGAGCACAGGCTCCGGACGCGCAGGCTCAGCGGCCATGGCTCACGGGCCCAGCCGCTCCGTGGCACATGGGATCTTCCCAGACCAGCGCACGAACCCGTGTCCCCTACATTGGCAGGCGGACTCTCAACCACTGCGCCACCAGGGAAGCCCCAACAATTTCTCATTTAACCTTAGAGATAAAGCCAAGTGGGATTTGACTCATGTTCGGTTTCCTATAGAGAATACATTTGAAATATGGGAAACATGGTGATACACTTTTGCTGTAGGCAGTGCATTGCAGTTGACCTTGTATTTAGAGGTGATTATCAAAATATTTTATCATCTGTTTACCTAGACAGAAACAGCTAATTCAGCCTTGTCCATAACCTTCCTTTTTAAAAAGTAGCATTTGCTTCTTTCAGTGGTTTAAACAATGATTAGGGAAATGTACTGTAAATAATATTTTCACTATATGTTAACTAGATGAGTTTTCCCCCAAGTTTACAGAATTAAATGCACACACATTTCCTGAGATTTTTAAACTTGCCTTTGACCTCTTTCGAATGCTTTTCTAGGCCTTCTTTTTCCAAAATGCATCTCTCCTCCACTACCACCCAGTCCTAACTTCACTCTTGGAGTTCAAATGGCTTCCTCTCTAAGTCCCATAAGGGCAAGATGGTGTGGGCTTGGCTCTCCCTTGGCCTCTAGCCCAGTGCCTGGCACAGTAGGTGCTCAATAAACATTAATTAAACCAATGAATGGCTACGGAAGACTGCTGTTTGTACCTGCTTTTGAAGCCGGTCTCTCTCCCATTGTCTCCTTTTGCCCTCTTTCTTCCCTCTCTTCCTGATGGGTTCATTACAAAGACATTAAACCCAGTCCTCAGTTTCTCTAAATTGTTTGTACAACTCATTAGGTTATGTTAAAAGGTAACAAAGGCATGTAGTAAAACCATTTTTTTTTTGCATCAGAAGCTGTGTAATTTAGAGACGTAGCATAGCTTACAATGCACATTAATTATGAAAGAATATATAGTATTGAAACTATGAATTGTGGCCAGAAAAAAAATCTTTTTGATTGTTTACTGTCCAGTGGACTCCGTTTTAGGTGTAGTCCCTTCCAGGTAGAGGCTCATAGAAAGGGTGAGCTGGGGTGTGAGAGCATATAGATGCATATAGATAAAAGAGGTCATGGGCAGGGTTTCATGAAATTTGAATGTGAAGTGGTATTATGCATCTCTTTCATTTAAATAACCTAAAATGAGTAATTCACTCCCCAGAACATTTGATAAAAATCCTTGGAAGTTTGCCAGCAGGCACGGTGGAGGAAGGAATGCGTATTCAAAAGAGAAAAAAGAGAGAGAGAAAATGAGGAAGCCAAACCTGCAGAAGCAATCTATACCTGATTTATTTTCTAAAATAAATGGAAACATCTTAGTAACAATTGCTTTGAAGAGCCAGGACCTCACTTTACAATGCTAAGCAATACATTCTTCGGAAACGCTATCTTGGAAATGCCAGTGCATTTAAGAAAGGACCCCAGAACACTTCCTTTGCAATGTGTTCACCTCAGGTGACAGATCCCTGCTCTGGAAGCTAGGTTCTGGGGTGTCAAAACACCTCCGTGCAGTGGTGATCGTTGCCATAGAGATAACTAGATGATGGATAGCTAGATGATAGATAGGCACTGAAGAGATAGTAGATAAATGATCTCATATGTCAGAAGAGGGCTTTGTGCCTAGGAAATTACAGATTTTTTTTCAAAAACAATTCTTCTGTCAAAATCAAACATAGAACTCACTTTGCTTTACTCCCACTCTGTGCATTCCACTCCTCTTCCAAAGCTTTTTTCTTATTATCACATCTGTGATGTGTTCCGCCCATTCGATTCTTGCTTGACTTCTTGTCGAGAAGATTAACTTTCTTCAGAGGTTAAAGGCACTACCAGTGCTGGGGGAAGGACGTAGACAGCTGACCACTCAGGTTTCTTTATTTTACACTAAATTAGGGCTTCATCAGTTGTTCTGTCCTTTTTTGTACTCAGACCAGTTTTTTCCCTTTTCTTCTTCCTTTTTTTTTTTTTTTTTGGTGCCTTGTGGCATGCAGCATCTTAGTTCGCAGACTAGGGATCAAACCCACATCACCTACAATTGGGAGCGACGTCTTAACCACTGAAGCACAGGGACATCCCTCCTCTTCCTTACTTCCTACTTCTTTGTTTCTCCCTTTCCTTCTTTCTTCTTAACCCCTCCCCCATCTCTTGTTCCCATCTCCATGTACCCCTGACTTTCCTGCCTCACTGCTTTCTGTCCCTACTCTTTTTCTGGGCACCTCTGTGTATTTTTCTAATTCCAGATATCCTAACAAATTGAGTCCACTTGATTCTTATAATGACAATGGGCAATTTCAGCAGATATATCTACACATTTTATAAAATGATAATGAGATGGGACCTTGAAAACTCATCTTAAAATATGGCACGTGCCCACTGGTCTGGATTCCAGAAAGGACTCTGAAGAATAAATAGGTTTGAACGTGGGCTCAGAGCTATTATTTCCTCTGCAATGTGACCTCTGACAGCTGAAAAATCAGACCCCATTTTATGGGCCGTTAAACAGCAACGGAGTCCTAAATTGTGCTTCTGCCACAGGAAATCACGAACAAATCAGAAGTCAAGATGTGCTCATTGGGGCAGCTTTAGAAAATCACGGAACAGATTCAATTCCTTCATTTCACAGTGTGCAGAGAGGTTGTGATTTGCTCAAAGTTTTATAACTATGGCAACTCCAAGAATCTAGAACCTGGGGATGCTGACATGTTATCAAGTGACTTTTCCAGTCCACCCCATTACAGAAAGACCATGTGAGAAAGAAAGGAGAGAGAGCTGTTACTGCTAATGGAGCAGAATTTGGGGCCTTTCTCCAAGTCTGGGGGAAGTGGCAAAAGGAAATATTTTTAGGATAAAAGAGAGACATGTTTCTTCTGAAGAGGATGAGGGAAGAGGGAGGACGATGAAGATAATAATTGGAAACATCTTTGGATCTCAACTTTCTCATTTGTCAAATGGAGATAACAATATTTTTATTGTAAGTCTGTTTTCCTGACTAAATGGAAAAAGATGTAAAGGGCTTGATATACAGAAGGCACTCAAATAGTAACTGCTGGTGCTTTGGATTTGTGACTGAACCTTCTTTTTAACCACCTTCCTGTGAAGAAGAGTTAGCACTCATGTCTTAATGGTCTGGAGTTCCTGAGGCTGGTTTTCAACAAGGTGAAAACCAACTGCAGACGAATTCCACCTAGCTCTGAAACCAGAATCTGAAAACCTGGCCCCAAGCTGTTTGCTTCCCATTTTGTAATCCCAGCTATAATTCTTGGATTGCAACTGTACCCAGGGAAGAATACACAGACAGGACAACTGTTTGTCAAAAATTATTAACTGATGCCACATGCGTGAATACATCTGTAACTTGGTCTCAATTCTGATGAAGGCTGATCTGCTGGCTCTTCTTAACATTACAGTGACTGATCATGGTTACAGGTCATACAACAATTTAGGAAGTGGACTTAGTCTTCTTCCCCAGGAAACAGACTATCAGCTGTATATTTACACACTGGAAGCTTATTGCAAAGTGCCCTTGGGATCTATACCCGTGACACAATGAGGAAAGCTGGATCAGATAGGAGAAGGAATTCAATACGGTTGCAACAGCAGATGTGCTTCTCAGCCAAACCCTCGATGAGCTCTGCCATTGGGGTGGTTCTCTTGGCTTACCCAGAATTGAGGCCAAGGGGCTGGATCTTTATCCTCCACACCAATAGGCCGTTAGATGCTGGCTGCCCCTGTGGAGGAGGACTGACATGTGAACAGGTGTCTCTCTTCTGCTGAGAGAGATCTCCAGAGCTGCCTCAGCCAAGCCGACAGCAGACAGCACTTCAGGCAGCAGGGGTGGTGAGTGCCCCTCCTAAAGTGGGGTCTAGACAGAGCACTACAGAAACCAGCACTGAAGCCCACACTGCCTCCTACGTAGAGCACAGCACCTTTGGGAAGTGTTGGCTTGTGTTCTAGGGGACCCTGAATCATAGTGTTACTGAACACAAGTTTGTGTGTCCGACACACAGTGAGACCAAACAAACTGAAATGTCGGAGTTTGGAACAGAAAAAGGTTAATTGCAGGACAAAGCAAGGAAACAGGTGGCTCATGCCCCCCAAAATCCTGAACTTCCCGAAGGGTTTCAGCAAAGCATTTTAAAGGCCAGGTGAGGGAGGGGTGTGGTTGGTTGTTACCAACTTCTTGGTGCAGGAATCCTTTGTTCTTCAGCTGTCCACATAGGTCAGGTCATGACATTCCTGTAAACCTCCAACAAGACAGAAGTTATTCTCTGTTCTGCAACTTTTTATCTCTATATGAATGGAAAAGTGTTATCGCCTTAAAGGTCAGAGCCTTGAGAAGGGGCTCTCCTGTATATTTCAGGTTCTAGGCAACATTCTTAACGGGAAGCAAAAGCAGTAGACTACAAATGCTGAGGTAAAAGAAACAGATCCAATATGGAGTCAGATTTAGTCTTCCCTATGACAATAGGAAAGGGACTCAACACCCTGGAAACCCGAAGAAACGTTATTTGCTCCTCCTTAAGAGGTCTAAAACCAGAGCTTCTTCCAGTTCTAACAAAACTGATTGTTTTATTAATATTACTGAGGAATCTTTGGCTGAAAACAGGCCCATCAAAATTGTCAGCCTGTGGAACCAGAGAGAACACCTCAAATGTTCTCCCAGTTGGTGCCAGCATTCTACTGGAGAGTCAGCAAATGGCCAAGAGGAAGGTCCAGTGTACACACCATTAACTGTGAAGAAGAAGAGAAAAGGTTGGTTCTGAGGAAAGCTATGATCACTCACAGGATAAGAGAAAACAAAATTGTTATCCAGATATTATGAAGCTACAGGCACACCTCACACCTTGATTATTTGGAGCTTTCAAGCAAAACTGTTTGCTAATTGTGAGAATTTTCCAGATAACTTATTCAAATTTGGCCTCATTTCGTACATAGACCATTGCTCTAGTTTTCTGGCTCTAAACTAAGCTATATTCTTCTCACATGCTCACCAAAAGTTTATATCCCCTTAGGAGTTCTTTGTGCTTAGTCTTCATTGCTTTGCGTTAGCAATTTGCCCATCAGTTTTATTGGACTTAAGCCCAGCTCATTCACCCATCACATGGGCAAAGTGAAATCAAGGTAAAGCCTTTGGTATGGACAAGTTACAGCATGTATAAACTAATGTGCTGATCTCCAAAGACAATTTGGATAATTCAACCTTAACCCTGCTCTTGAGACTCAGTGTTTTTTTTTTTTTTAACAAGAAATGTTATTAATAATCAACATTTCTTTGCAATGTGACTGGTTTGCCCAAAACCACTCTCTTAGGAAGCGAAATTGAACAGGGCTGAACCAGAGCTAAGCTCTTCCTTCCTCTCCTCCGTGTCTGCTCATCTGCTCCTGTGGCTGCTTGTGTCTGGCAGAAAGAAAATAGTACCATCTTTCACTCAGTTGCCAAAGACAGAAATATGGGAATCATATTAAATGTAATCTTCTCTTGCACCTGTATATTTAATGTCACCAAATACTGCCTGTTCTATCTTCTAAATGCCTCATCTGTGTCTTCTTCATAATTTCTGCTTCCACTGCCTCACTCTGGGTTCAGTTATTTCTTACCTGGTTACAGTTACAGGGAAATCCCTAAACATGGCTTGGCTCCTTCCAACCTCCTTCCATACCACCGGCATAAGAATGATCTCAAACAAATCCTTCATTCTTTCCGTTTTCACACCCCAGGATAAATTTGAGATCCCTGTAAATGTCAGAGAAGACTCTTCATCTTCAGTAGATTTTTCCCACTCTCGTGGAATCCTGCTCCACCTACCCCAAACTATTTCCCCTATTTTCCCGTGACACTTTCCATGGCTGGACATGCCCTTCATTCCCAGGCCAACAATATTTATCACCTCCTCCATGAAGTGTTCCTCTAAGGACCCCCAGCCCACGCCCCTTCTGTGCCAGATTGCTTGCCCCCTCTGTGCTTCCATATATCTGTCAAGACATTCAAATTTTTTCAGAAATATGATAGTCTGTATGCATGTCTTTATCTCACATTAAAAGGGAAATAACTGGAAGGGCAGAATTATCCTTTGCTCTCTACTTACAGTGTCTAGGACACGGTTTGACACTTAATACGGGTCCAGAAAGTGTTGTACGTTTAGCCTTTCAGAGGATGAGAATGTTATACATAATGCTTTTAGCTCTTAACAACAGAGAAATTTGGCTTTTAATAATAAAGTAATTCTTGAGTCAAATGAAACATAAGATAAAAATTATTTTTTGATCAGGTTAATTAAGTGCTTGGAGTTCACAGAGTTATGGTTAGTTTTTCCTTCTATGCCCTGCAGAAAGAATAATCCATCAAAATAATTCCATATTTGGTTCATTCTAGAATTTTAATATAATTAAAAAACTTACTCTCTGGATGATTCTGTTAGGTCTGTTTTCCCCCAAAATCTTTCTTTAAATTAAATTTTATTTTTTAAAATTTTGTTATAGTTGATTTACAATGTCGTGTTAGTTTCAGGTGTACAACAAAGTGATTCTGTTATACATATACATGTATTCATTCTTTTTGAGCTTCTTTTCCCATATAGGTTATTACAGAATATTGAGTAGAGTTCCCTGTGCTCTACAGTAGGTCCTTCTTGGTTATCTATTTTATATACAGTAATACGTGTATGCTAATCCCAACTCCTAATTTATCCCTCTTCCCCCACCACCACCAGATTACCCCTTTGGTAACCATAAATTTGATGTAAATAAGTTCATTTATATCATTTTTTTAAAAAATTAGATTCCGCATATGAGTGATATCATATATTTTCCTTTCTCTGACTTACTTCAATTAGTATGGTAATCTCTAGGTCCATCCTTGTTACTGCAAATGGCATTGTTTCATTCTTTTTAATGGCTAATATTCCATTGTATATATGTACCACATCATCTTTGTCCAGTCATCTGTCGATGGACATTTACATTGCTTCCATGTCTTGGCTATCGTAAACAATGCTGCAGTGAACATCAGGGTGCATGTATCCTATGAAACCATGGTTTTCTCCAGATATATGCCTAGGACTGGGATGCTGGATCGTATGGTAGCTCTATTTTTAATTTTGTAAGGAACCTCCATACTGTTCTCCATAGTGGCCATACCAATTTACATTCCTACCAACAGTGAAGGAGGGTTCCCTTTTCTCCACACCCTCTCCAGCATTTATTGTTTGTAGACCTTTTGATGATGGCCATTCTGACTGGTGTGAGGTGATACCTCATTGTAGTTTTGATTTGCATTTCTCTGATAGTGATGTTGAGCATCTTTTCATGTGCTTTTTGGCTATCTGTATATCTTCTTTGGAGAAATATCTATTTAGATCTTCTGCCCATTTTTTGATTGGGTCGTTTGTTTTTTTGACATAGAGCTGTATGAGCTGTTTATTTGGGAGACTAATCCCTTGTCAGTTGCTTCATTTGCAAATATTTTCTCGCATTCTGTGGGTTGTCTTTTTGTTTTGTTTATGGTTTCCTTTGCTGTGCAAAAACTTTTAAGTTTAATTAGGTCCCATTTGTTTATTCTTGTTTTTATTTTCATTACTTTAGGAGGTGGATCCAAAAAAGATATTGGTTTGACTTATGTCATGGAGTGTTCTGCCTATGTTTTCTTTTAAGAGTTTTATAGTTTCTGGCCTTACATTTAGGTCTTTGATCCATTTTGAGTTTATTTTTGTGTATGATATTAGAGAATGTTCTAATTTCATTCTTTTACATGTAGCTGTCCAGTTTTCCCAGCACCATTTATTGAAGAGACTATCTTTTTTTCATTGTATATTCTTGCCTTCTTTGTCATAGATAAATTGACCATAGGTTCATGGGTTTATTTCTGGGCTTTCTATCCTGTTCCATTGATCTATATTTCTGTTTTTGTGCCAGTACCATACTGTTTTGATTACTGTAGCTTTGTAGTATAGCCTGGAGCCAGGGAGCCCAGTTCCTCCAGCTCCACTTATCTTTCTCAGGATTACTTTGGCTGTTCATCCTCCGAAATCTTTACAGTCACTGCTTCAATTTGTATCTGGTTGTATGAAAAGGAAAGCCACTCAAGGTATCTCAGATAAAGGGTAGTTAATCACAGGAGTATGTGTGGGGAAGTTAGGGAGACAGGGACTCCAGAATAAGAGCCACTGTGCATTGCAGACTCAGGGAGTATGAAGCAGAGGACAGTTCTTGACCCAAGGCAGCGCCAGAAAGCTGTCATGCTCTTCCGCTAGCATAACTCAGGGCTGTGGCCCACAATGGGTTGGCACTCTTGCGTCAGGTGCCCATCTGAAGTTCAATCAGCAATCTGGGGGAGGGTCCAGTTACAAGTGGACAAAACTTAGAAAGTTTCCTCAGCCATCAGGAAGCACTCAGTCAACTTGAGAATTAATAATTTACTCACAAGTCATTCTCCTTATATACCCTCTAGTAAAGGCAAAGAGAAAACTGCTCTTTCTGTTCTTAATTAGTTATTTGGTTCCCATATGTCTACCAAAGTGATCATAAAGGCAATTTAATTAAACAAAAAATAAAGTCATTAAAATTCTCTTACACCCTGATTTTTAAAAATGCATGCTGCTCCCTTTAGGTTTTCTTTTTTTCTTTTTTCCATTGGTTGGAAGTTTTCCTGGTGTTTCTTCTAGAATGTCCATACTCAGGGTTATTTGCATGACACAATGAGGGGTAAATCTCATGGAGACTGCCAGTCTGCAAAGACACCAAGCATGTGTTTAAGTTAAGAGAATTTACAGAGTCCTGAGTTCATAAACTTGAGATTTGTTAGTAACATGTTTCTTAATGCCCGGTGGGATAAGGTCTTTCGGCCATGAACCCCATATAGTCACTTCCTTGGACTTACACTGCAGTTTGCAATGAAGATTTTTCATGTCTTTTCTAGGAGTATTTTAAGTCAAAAATGTGGCTGGGATTAAAAAGCAAAACAGAGAATAATTTGACAGCTCTTCAGTTTATGCTTATCAGAAAAAGAGAGGTGAGAAGCAAGCAACAAGGGTACCAAGACAGAGAGGAGAATGCACCATTATGTTCCAAGCCCTTTATTTGTATTTGTCTATTTCATCCCCACAAAACCCTCTAAAATCAGCATTATTATCTTTACTTTTACAGTTAAAAAATGGGTGTTCAGAGAAGTTAGGACACTTATCCAAGATTAGGCAGTTGATAATTGGATTTGGTATTTGGGTCATAGTCTGCCCGTAGGTCCCAAGATAGTGGCAGAACCTCAAAAGCAGTGGTTCCCACACTGAGTGATCCATGGGTCACAGCAAGAGAAAGGCGGTACTGAGCACATTGAGACTGTTTTCTCTAATTCATTATCTACCGTTTTTCCCTTTAAGGCTGTTCTGCCCCTGAATACCTCCTGATAGTTATAATGGCATTAGGGCTTCCTATTTTGAGGGGAAAAACTCATCTAATACTTAAACTGGAATTTTTAGCGCACCAATCTTTGAGCACCTGAAGGTTGCCTTCGAATTGTTATTGAGATGCCTCTTATGAAATTGATCTGTACTAGGAATCTATCAGTGCTAGTACAATCTGCTAGGGTAAGTTATGCATCACAATGGCTTTCGTAAATGTTGAGAGGTGTTCCTGGGAAAAACAGTTTGACTTCCACACACAAAATATTCCACTGAAAAGGTTTTCTCCCAATCTTTGAAGAGCTCCATTCTTTCTTTTCAATTGACTGGACGTCCCGTCAGAGAGAGAGAGAGAGAGAGAGTGTGTGTGTGTGTGTGTGTGTGTGTGTGTGTGCATGCACGTGATGTGACCCCACACTTTATACACATACTGGGCTCAGGTGCAGAGCAAGTCAGAGGAGGTGAGACAGAAAATTGTGGCTGCCTTTTGGGGACACTAAATTTGAATATGCAACCTCTTGTTCCTTATTGAAACAGACCCAAAATAAAATGCTGTGGATGAAATGATTTTTGACACTATAGCTATAACCATAGACTGTAGAAAAGAATAGAACATTGCAACTTCCTGTGGAGCATTAGAGCTTTGAATTTTTTTTTCACTTTGGTGTGTCACATAACACTTCTTGTTTCTACATATTTGGAGGCTAATGGTATAAAATTCTTATCAATTTATTTTTTATTAAAAAGTGGAATAAAGTATGATTATAGGAGGAGTCTTCTTGACATCAACATAAAATATGTTGGTGGGATTGGAACGCTGAGCAGAAAAGGCAAAATGCGAAAGAAAGTGGGTTCTGGAATCTTGACAGTAGCAAGCAGTGGACCCTGGAGGGGGCAGGAAGTGGGGTAGAACTTAGCTTCTCTCATGTTTTCAATGAAATATGTCTTGTTAAAACTATTAAATGGGGAGGGAACTGAGGAAGCATTTTTGAAGACTGTGAAGCAGTATTCCATGTTTAAAAGCTGCTTTGCTGTTATAAATTTTAATGATAAGTAGGAGCCAAGGGTTGCTGTTAAATAAATAAATATTTATTGAGCATCTACTGTGCGAGCCTCCCTGCTAGGATAGTTATACAACAGCTCTAATTTTCCCCTCTTTTTCCGGACCCAAAACAAACATTGTGCAAATATTGTGCCATGAATAACTTGGAAGTAACATATTCACGTTCTTGCGGAAATCATACTAACAGGACTCATGGCTTCATCGCTCAGCTTTGTGGGTATTAACTGATGATGAAACTGATAAATCACATTACAATTGGACATTTTCTGTACCTGAGAGTTTGTAAAAGTGGAATTAATTTTTTTAGGTCAAGCAGCCCTCTACTAATAAAGGTAATAACTCATCATTTCTGTGGGACAAATCATCTGAGATTTTCAGGTCATTTGGAGAGGATTCCATGCAGCTTGCCACACTATGAGAAGGGCGGTGGGGGCACAGAGTCCCGATGATGCTCCAGATGTCTCAGAGAGTGGGAAAGGAGGGACCACCGCAGAGCACGGGTGATGGGGGTGGTCAGGAAACTGGCGCTCCCAGAGGCCATTTGGCCACCAGCAAAACACACAACCGTCTCTATCAAGTTAAGAGTTACCTGATCTAGGCTTCAGAACACCATGCACTTAACAGTGTCTACAAAAACAAAGTGTTTGGTTTTCTAAAAGTTAAGTGTATGTGTTTGTGAGAGAGAGACCTATAATGGGTTTGTGTTCCACGTAGTCTTTTTTTTAAATTTTTAGTTTTTTATTGATGTATAGTTGATTTACAACATTTCAGGTACACAGCAAAGTGATTCAGTTATACATATATGTATATATCTATTCTTTTTCAGAGTCTTTTCCATTATAGGTTATTACAAGATACTGAATATAGTTCCCTAGACTATACAGTAGGTCCTTGTTCATCTGTTTTATATATAGTAGTGTGTACATGTTAATCCCCAATTCTAACTTTATCCCTCCCCCTCCCTTCCCCTTTGGTAACCATAGTTTGTTTTCTATATCTGTGAGTGTATTTCTGTTTTGTTAATAAGTTCATTTACATTATTTTTTAGAGTCCACATATAAGTGATTTCATACGGTTATCTGTTTTTCTCTGCCTGACTTACTTCACTTAGTATGATAATCTCTAGGTCCATCCATGTTGCTGCGGATGGCATTATTTCATCTGTAGTCTTTTGAAAGATATCCTTAGGTCAGGGTTTCCTGACCTTGGCACCATTGACATTTGGGGCCAGATAACTGTTTATTGTTGGGGGGCTGTCCTGTGCGTTGTAGGATATTTAACAACATTCCTGGCCTCTGCCCTCTAGACTCCAGTAGCACCCCCAGTCACAACAATCAAAAATGCTTCTAGATGTTGCCCAGTATCTGCTGGGGACAAAATCACTCCTGGTTAAAAACCACTGCCTTTGATGGTACTACCTAATGTAAATGATTACTACTGTGTATCAGGTACTCTTCTGAGCCCTTTACTTGTGTTAACTCATTAATTCTCACAGCTGCTTTGTAAAGTGCATTCTGTTGTCATCCCCATTTCCAGATGAGAAACTGATTCACAGAAGGTTAAACAATGTGCAGTTATAATTTCACCCCCTCAGCCTGGCTGCCGAGCTCTACAACCTTCACTATCTATTCTTTTTTGTTCTGCATCAGTAATTTGTGCCTACTAATGAACCATGCATTTTAACACCCTGTGAGTTTCTCTTCTAGGTACCTTAAATTTTGTTTTCTTCCATTGTTTTTGTTTATTTTTTTCTTTAATAGAGGGAGGTTGTATATTGTTCCACAGGGCCTGGTGGCTCTCTCCGTGACCCCTTGGCTGTTTGAAATGGAGTGAGCTCTAGGCAAGTTCCTTTGCAACATCAAGCAAAGAAGCACGTTAATATATAAACGCCAGTGAATTAATTAAGGAGGCTCTCACAGGGGCAAAGCACTGGGAACTCATCTATTTTTGTCCTTGGTCAGCTGTGCTGTATCCAAAGCATTAGGGCCTAATGGCTCCCCCTCCGTGTTGTCACGCTCATGGCTTCTTGATCTCATTTGCCTTCTCCTGCCTGCTTTAGCCTGACTTTAGCCTCCTCTCAGAATGAGATTATTTTCCATTACACTATGACTATTATTTGCTTAATGAACCAAATTCAGGAAGCAGAATAACTTTTAGAATGAAACCCTCCAAATCCTGGAAAACGTAGTTGCCTTGGGGAATCAAGAAACCTGGCCAAAGCTACGAGTCCCAAGGATGAGAAACACTTCCTAACACCAAAGGAGAGGAGCTAGTCCGTGTGCGGGTGTGCTCCCCACCAGTGTGTGGCTCACAGTCTCAGTTACAGAAATGCACCTGGCAACAGTAGGAGCCTGGAATAAACGTCTCTCTTCTTTTCACAAAACAACTTATTGAGGCTAAATCAATATTTAATTAATCTTTAAAAGAGATTTCAGAGACAAGTCCGACTGTAGTTTTGAAGAAAAAAAAAATCTTTACTTTCTCTTTAAAAAGTCTTTTTCAGAGTTCTGGTAAAGGGCCTTGTATACAATCTTGACCAGCAGAGGGCTTCCATACCTGACAAATGATGCCTGAACAGAACAAAAGGGACCAGGAAAATTTCTTTAATAACATCTTCCTTTTTCTTTTTTGCTTTTTCTCCCACTTTTATCACCAAAGCCCTTTCAAATTGAGTTTCTACCCAACTACAAAACGTTGATTTTTTTTTCCCCTGCATGTATTGTATAGGGTACAATCAGGCCTCCTTCGTTTGTAAAAAAAAAAAAAAAAAAGTAAGGTTAGAATTGTGGGAATGTTTTCTGCTTATTTGGTTAGATAAAGGCTGTGCCTAGAGTGATTGATATTTTAAAGAAATTTACAAATCAAAGAGAATGAAGAGACTGTTCATTGCTAAACATCATTAAGAGAAATAGCCTCTTTTTTCTGCATATGTCACATGAAACATTAGCTTTGGAATAACGTTATTATTTATCTCTTGCAACTGTTCTTGAATCTTCTTTTCGGTACCTGGCTGCCACAGAAACTCTTTTATCAGACCACTGCTCTCGATCCCCTTTTTACATTCTAGTCCTTTTTAACATTTAGAAAACTTTAGATTGTGAAAGCACACCCAAGACTGGTAAGGGCTGGCTCAGAGTATTCTGAACACGTGAAAGAGAGGAGCTGTAGATGGTGTGTGGATACGTCGGTGCATGTGGATACGTTGGTGCTTGTTTATGCCCTCCCCACGAGATGTTGCCCACAAGCTGTTGAAATTGAGAGTGATCACTGGCTAATCTGGTGAATGCTTCAGTGCAAATGTGGGGATGTGTAGAGGGGCACCCTAGCAATCTTCTCTCTGCCACGTAGCCTGCACATTGTCACTGAAGTCCTCAAAGGTAATGCCCTCCCTTGGTATTCAAGAGAGTTCTGTAACAGCAGTACTTCGGGCACCCTTGGTCTAGTGGGGAAGTGGTGAGCAGTTTCCTTGCTAACAGCACATAGGTAGGTGCTCATTTGTACTGGTCTCACTTCTGAGCTGTTTGTAGTGATAGGAAATATTACCAAGGTAAGGTATTTGTGAAGGTGCAGCCCTTTGATTCTAAGGACAGAACTGGAATTAAGTTCTGATTTATAGAAACTGTGTCTCATGTAATGAATTATTCTCCTTTCCATGTTGGCTGCTCGACCTCTCGTGGCCATAATGACTAGACTCACCTCCAGTGAGGGTTCAGGTCTTATAACGCTTATAAGTGTGTTCCCCTCATTTTTCCACTTTCGTTTATTGAATGTATTTTTGTCAGGTATTTGCATTCTTTGGGGTGCCCAGGAGAATATAAAAATAAATATAGAAATCCCAAATCCTGGAGTAGAGTGGTCATGCTAAAGCGTAACACAATTTCATAATGTCTGGAGCCAGAAATATTTTCACTGGAGTCATTTTGAGGAAGGCTAATGACCTATCCTCTCTTAATCTATGGAAAAAGTAGTAGGTTTTGTCTTTCAGGTTTGTGAGTGAAACAATTGGGGCAGAATTAAAAGGGTAGTAGATCTGGAATCAGGAAACTAGAGTTTGCCTGTGGAGAGGCAATATTTTATGGCCATGGAGTGGGTGGGCTTTGGGCAAATGGTTCACTTGAATTCCACCCCCCCCCCAAAGGTCACTGGATGACCTTGCTTAGTTACTTTACTTCTCTGTACCTCAGTTGTGTCAACTGTGAAAAAGAGGACCATTTAGTCCCTGCCTCACTGGGTCATAAGGATTAATTGAAATAATACATGTCAAATGCTGAGAAGGTGCCTGCTACGTAGTAAAACCTCAGTAAATCCTTTTGTTACTGTGACAGTTATCTGGTTCTGTCACTTTTATTGGAGTTGTCACGCCAGCTGAGTCGAGGCTTCCTCACTCTCCCCCCACCAATAATAATATCACCTTATAATCCTCTTGTGAAGCCTAAGGAAGATAACTGTGAATGAATCTGTAGTTGCAGAGCCCTGAGGAAAAGTAACGTGGTACTAGTGTTGCCTTCTTAGTGCATGTTTTAGTTTGTGTTCCAAAAAGTGCGCGGCTTAGCATTGAAAGGCACTTAGGGCTGCTTGGCTTTATTACGGTAGGTGAGTTGGGAAACTTATTCAGAGAGGTGAAAAATACAGCTAAATTGATACCTCTGCCCTTCGATGCTTTCTTTGTTATTTTGTAATGTCATTCAAGTATTGTTCTTTGGCATTGACCTATGACATTTTTAATACTTCATTGCAGAGAACGGACATACATCTTTGATCAAATTGGGGGACATCAGAAGGAGGAGGAGAGACTGTGTTAGGTCACCCAGGAGTGAGATTGAAGGTGACTGAGGTGGCAAGGCAGAGGGGGGCCACCTAACACTTATGAGAAACAGTTTTGGGAAAATGACAAAAGAGGAGGTGGGCGTTAGTTTAAGACTCAGGGATTTCTATTCATATGTGTCTCTTACTATCGAGGGTACAGTATCAGCAGGTGGCTTGCATTTCTAACCAACCCTGCTCTCTCATTTCCCTGGTGATATGTTATGGTTTCCACACCTCAGTGTGTGTTTTTCTTCGCACACTCCTTGGTCTGATTAAGAACAGGAATGTCAGGGGTCACTTTACCATCCTCTGCGTCTGACCTTGGTTTATGTTCGTCGCCTCTCCTCTCTCTGAAGTCTAACAAAAAGCAGAGCAGGAAAGATATTGGGCAGATGCTTAACAGACCAGGGATGCTTAAAGTCAGAGCTACACTTTAAAGAACAATAGCAACAAAATTCAAACTCAGCTTTTACTGTTTTGGTTATCAATGTTGAAAATATTTCTCAGATGACTTAATGTGTTAATATAGCTCAGATACTTGTTCCATTAATTAATCACACCCTGCACCCTTCAACTGTTTTGACCCACACTCTTCCCTGAACTCACTGTACTTTTTCGTTCTTCCATACTTTGCTCATGAATGCTTTCTGTCATGAAAGTGACAAACCAACTGCCTATCTTCAAGAGTAAATCCACTGATGTGGTTTATTTGCTTTGTGTAGTTTAAAAAAATTGAGTTAGTTGCAAATACCTCAGAAGCAAATGATTTTGCGTATAATTATGGATTTCCACATTATGATGAAAAGTCAGAAGATCTGGTGATTCAGCTCATGGTCCTCCGTAGCAGTGGACAGAACTACCTGGTGGCTGCCACCATTGACAAATATAAACCCTGTAGTTGGTCACGGTTGCCACCACGCCCATCTGCTTTTCTTTCCCTTGGCTGGATTCATTCCCTTAAAGTATCTGTCTCTATCCTGTAAGGTCTGATCGTAAGACCTTGGATTAGAGGTTGGATCATCCCTCAGTGCTTCCTGGGTCGGCTCAAGCCCCTGTGTTTCCTCTAGTGAGCTGCTAGAACAGTATTTGATTTCCTTCTTGCTCTGAATTGTAAGGAGTTGCTTTGTAAATTTGTCTCCTCAACTCACACCGTCATCTTTTAAGGGCAAAATCTGGTCCCTTCCCATTTATCTCTGATTGCACCAAGTATACAGTTTCCTCCACTTACACGTGTCTTTCAGCATATTTTCCTGGGTACAGAATGAACCGGCTGAGTGATAGTAGGAGCCTCGGAATGAGTTATTGCCCTATCACTGGCCTTTATGTTCTCCTCTGCAGTCATGTAATTAAGAAGGCATTCACAGTATGCTTTATAGCGCTATCAAAGTTTCCAAAATGAATAAAATAGCATCATCATTAATAATTTGAGTTCATCATCTTTGACCCAAAGGCATCCCACACTAGAGACTGCAAATATTATTTTAAGCAGTTTAATGGATTACCGGGAGAGTAACTAATGGATTAACAGGTCAAATAAATTAATGGGTAAATTGATGTGAACATGTGGTTGGACGACTTTCCAGTTGTAGTTGTAACTGTAAAAGGCAGACACCCTGAGGGGGAATTAAGCAGTAGCAACAAACACTATTATCATTAGAATTTCCGGAAGCAAGCATAACAGACAGGATGTTTTCTAATGAAACTGTAAAACAATTAGAATAGCTCTTTGGAGCTTTGGTGGCTTTTTTTGTTTGGTTTGGTTTTTTTTTCCTAGTGCTTCCAAAGGAAGAAGCTGGATTTAGAGTGTCAGCCAGTTAAAGTATCACAATTATTATAAGTAATCATCTATTTGAGAGACAAAAAGACGGACAGCAAAGTAGACAGTTAAACATGTGCTCCATAAATATGCATAAATCCGACACCATCTGCCACATTATCCAATTTGACTAGTTGTCTTTATATACTAACCACATAAATCAGATTAAAAGGGTTCCCTGAAGCAATGTTCCTGGTAATGACTGGGTAAAAGATCTTAATTCTTTCTCTAAGACTTCAGTTCTCATGTTTCTCGTGACAAAATAACATACGTTCCTTTTGGGGGTAAAGAATCCGTTAATTTTGCTGTATAATAAACCACCTTAGAACGTAGTAACTTCAACTGACAACTGTTCCTTTAGCTCATGATTCTGCTGGACAAGTTTTTCTGGGCTGGGTTGAATTTGGCTGATTTTAGATGGGCTGCCTCCTTCTATGGTTAACTGAAAGGTGGGGTGTGGTGGACAGGGCTGGCTAGGGCCTCACTCATGTATCCGGAGATTGGCTGTTGACTTGGGCATGGGTGATGTATTTTCCATCGTTCCACAGGCTAAGCCTGGGCTTATTCACATGGGCTTCTAAGAACAGCAAGAGAGGGCAGGCACCAGCGTGCAAGCACATTTTAAGTTCTGCCTCACAATTACTATTGAACAACTGGCCAAAGCAGGTTTGCGGTTGCTTTAAATATATTTGGCCACTTTTTTTAAAAAAATAAGACTTCCTATAATCAATAAATTACCTGTTTAGGCACAAGGAGAGAAAAAGTGGTTTGTAATTTCAATACAGTATTCATTTTGAATAATATAGAAAATAATAAATGATAAGTCTTTTGAAGTTGTGTCAATCTATGTATTTTCTTTTTAATTAATTAATTTATTGATTTTTGGCTGCATTGGGTCTTCGTTGCTGCACGTGGGCTTTCTTTAGTTGCGGCGAGCGGGGCTACTCTTCGTTGTGGTGCGCGAGCTTCTCATTGCGGTGGCTTCTCTTGTTGCAGAGCACAGGCTCTAGGTGTGCAGGCTTCAGTAATTGGGGCATGTGGGCTCAGTAGTTGTGGCTTGCGGGCTCTAGAGTGCAGGCTCAGTAGTTGTGCTGCATGGTCTTAGTTGCTCCGCGGCATGTGGGATCTTCCCGGACCAGGGATGGAACCCGTGTCCCCTGCATTGGCAGGTGGATTCTTAACCACTGCGCCACCAGGGAAGTCCTGTATTTTTATACATAAAAATATTATACAGATATAAAAATGGGTGTCACATTTTTGCATGTTTATTTCCCTTGCATCATCAATTTCTCATCTATAAAAAGAACATGCTGAAAAGTACCTACCCCATAGAGCTGTTTCTCTGAATGTTGTCTGTGAGGGGTGATATGGAACAGCCAAGGTGCTTCTCCTGCTGTCATTTTGGTTACACAGTAGTGATGACATCAATCACAGTATCTCCCTGAGAAGTCAGATTTTCATTGTACAAAACTGGACTTTTGAATTTCACAGATGAGTAAATTTAAATAAAAGCATTGAGGCAACACAGTTTCTGATTAAAATAAATTCTAGTAAAGTCTTTTAAACACACATGCACAGCTTATTTGTCACCATCTACTTTAACACCTGTAAGAAAGGCATTTTATTTTAGTACTAGAGTAGAGAGGACTTAAAGGATAGTCCTTTGAGGTAGAAAAACAGACTATTGTGTGAAACGTAGTCTATGTTTTCCTCATTGCTTATAAATACTTTGTCATGGAGCAGTTCTGGTTCACAAGCCTGTATTTCAGATGGTTCCATCAAGACTGCCATTTCACCTACTCTATTTCCAAGTCAGTATAGGAACACTTTTCAGGAGCTTTGTGAGTTTAATGTAAGCTGAATTACTTTCCACTGGATGCCCAAACCATTTTCTCTAATGAGCACCTCCCTTTTCATAAACATGTACGAGAACTGCCCTTCTTTCACCTAACTGCTGGCTACTTTCTTAAAGATGGTGATCCAGTCTTATTAAAAATCCTGTGAGCTGATCACTCATTAAACTAAGTGATACAGGAGGAAACTGAGGCTCAGAGCGTCTGAGGAATTTGCTTGAATTTTTTGCTTTATGTAACTCATTAGTCTAAGCTGGGATTTGAACCCACGCCTCTGACACCAAGTGTGTTTCTTTGGCTCCTGATGCTCTTGTTCTGGCAGCCCACAGCTGTGATGTCCCTATCAATGTGAGATTCAGTTCAGCGGGCTACCTTCTGTTGTTCACGAGTTCTCCACCTGGGCGCTCTCTGTACCCTTGGCTCTTGTGCCCCCTGGACTCTAGTGTCTGGTGGTACCCAGTGCAGAGGGTGTCATTTCCAAGATGACAGCAGAACCTAACAGATGAGATCGTATAAATGACACCACTTCTGACATCTGCTGAGAACTTGTGATATGCTAGGTACCACGCGAGTCATCTTCATGCATGATGTCATTTATTTTTCACAACAAATCTGTGAGGGGGATACAATTATTACTCTAATTCAACAGATGAGGAAACTGAAGTTAAGAGTTTAGTCATTTAACCTTTATTTTTTTGCGGGGGACAGCCTTATTGTTTGGACTCTAGCCTGCCTTTATTTGAAAACAAAAAGGTGAGAAGCTAAATCTTGTTTGAGATGATAGTGATCCTTAGCTTTTAACACATATATAACTCTAATAATAGATTTAGAAAAACATTTGTGTTTTAAATCAGAAATATACTGATTTAATAATTCTTATGCATCTGATACAGTGGAGTTTTTCTTGTAAGTGATATTCATACATAATTAAAGCTTATTCTTTAAGTGCCAAAACCTAAATTAAAAAAAAAAATTTAAGTGCAATTTTAGAAAGCTGTCTTTGTAAAATTGGTAACACATACCTATCTAGGGAGGTTGCATTGTACATCAGATCTGGGCAGTGGCTTCCACAAGTGGGGAAATAAGGATATTAATCTTCTGACTTTTAATGAACTTTTAAAAACAGCATAAATTAGGCTTGGTACAGTTTGATTTTGGGGGGTACAGAATACATTACTTTATCCCATAAATTCTATATGCAGAGGATCAAAAAATTTCATGATTTCATGTCAAGCATTGATGTATTTTTCAATACCGTGAAAAAATATTAACTTTGAGAAGTCCTGCCTTTGAAGAGAAGCCCACATGTGGAGTGGGAGTTTAGCACAGTGGCTGTTCCATGCATTTGTTTTTCACATCCCATCCTGTGCCCAATTCTGTGACCTGACCTGACTCAGCACAGGCTCTGAAGGAAAGATGAAGAAATCTCCTTATTTTAGTCACCGTCACTTTCATCATCCCATTAAATAATGATGTTCCCTCCCAATATGACTGTCTATGGAGTCATTAGGCTCCTGATTTCTGCAAGTTCATATACACATAAACAACTATACAATATCCCTAAGTCTTCCTATAGAGAGAAACACATAAGAAATTACAAATAAGTATCTATCAGCCAGTGTAACACTTAAAGCTTTTCTCAGGCACTGCAAGATGTAAGAGGAACACTTTCTCTCAACCATCCATATTTTGAAGAGGAAGAAGCTTTGGAGGGGTCCTTAGAGGCGGCTAGAAGTGACTACACTCTAGTCAGCACTGTCTCATAGAGCTTTTTGTGGCGATGGAAATGGTCTATAATGTTTGTCTATCTTCTGGAGCTCACTGCCCACCATGGGAGCCACCAAGTCACATATGGCATTGGATGGCCACTTCACATGGGGCTAGTGTGACTGAGGAAGTAAATCTTAAATTTTATTTAATTTTAATTAATCATTTGAATTGAAATAAACTTCTGAAATGAATTAAGGATGCATTTGTACTTCATTCACAGTGAATAGCTTAAGGATTTGGGGTTAGAATCTGATGAATATCAGTTGAACTACTGAGGTTAAAATGTGGCTTTCATGGTGAGAGGTGGCATGGGTTGATTATTCCAATTCTATACCCTTCATGTTAATTGCTTAATAAATATGCATTGCTATTATTATAATTATTAGTATTGTTATTATTAAAATTAATATTTATTCACTAATTTTTGGAGCACCTTCTACATGCCAGGCTTTGTTCTTGGTGTTGGGGACTCAACAGAGAAAATATCAGGTAAAATCCGTGCCTTCATGGAGCTTACATTCTAGTGATTAATTATTGAATTAAATTCTTTTTTTAAATAAATTTATTTATTTTTTAAATTTTTGGCTGCATTAGGTCTTTGTTGCTGCACGTGGGCTTCCCCTAGTTGCGGCGAGCAGGGGCCTACTCTTCGTTGCGGTGCGGGGGCTTCTCATTGCGGTGGCTTCTCTAGTTGCAGAGCATGGGCTCTAAGCACGCAGGTTCAGTAGTTGTAGCATGTGGGCTCAGTAGTTGTGGCTTGTGAGCTCTAGAGCACAGACTCAGTCGTTGTGGCACATGGGCTTAGTTGCTCTGCGGCATATGGGATCTTCCCGGACCAGGGCTCGAACCCGTGTCCCCAGCATTGGCAGGTGGATTCTTAACCACTGCCCACAGGGGAAGCCCTGAATTAAATTCTAACTAGATGATTTAATGAGATTTGGAAGTTTGCTCGTGTTACACTGAGATGTACAAAGAGAATGTGTATGTTTAATTTTTCTATGATTTGATCTTATGTCCCCCCATCCTACAGGATTTAATACTTAGTTAAATCCTGGGGGATTTAAATACTTAGTTTGGTTCTGTTCAGCAATTTTGTCTTAGTCCAGTGCAATAATTTAAATTTTGAGGGTTTTTGTGAAGGAGGGGGTAACAAACTGAAGCTCTTCAGTTTGCTCTACAAGTTTCAGAAATCTTGTAACTTTGTCCTTTTGCTTCTGAATTCTCTGAGATGGTATCTGATTGTCTGGAGAGCAGTTTGGCCAATGTGACCTTAAGACACTGGGGAGCAGTAGGGAATCTTGGCTGTACCTTCATCATCTCCATGCTGTTCTCTGGCCCGAGCCGGCCTCTCTTGCAGGGGTGTCTCGTGTCTGCCTAGTTACTGCATGCCCTGCTGGCATGTGTGGCCAGATGACATCTATAGCTGGTGGGCCTGGTGGCCTGGGTGCTTTCTCAGCTTGGTCAGAGCCCAGCTGCTCTTTCTGCTGACTTGGTTCAACCTCTGCTTTCCCCAATTTTATAACCTCCCTTAGATGAGCCGGGACTCCCACTCAGGTACACAGGGCCACTTTGTCCTCCTGATGATCCCTTCTTCCAGCCTAATTCTTCTCTTGGCCCATCTGTACATCCCCTCTCAGGCTCTCTTCCAAGCTACAGAGGAACCCAGGCTGCTTAGGAAAGCTCAACTCAGGTTGTCTTTCTGCCCACCCACCTGAGCTGCTCATTAGCTTCTGGGCTGTCTTTGTCCAGGTGGGATTGGGATGGGGTGGTCTGGGAGCACACCTCCTTTCATGGTCCTGGGTCCACTGGGTCCCTCTGCTTTCCTTTCTGTTTATGTAATACTTTCTCCTCTGGGCAAAAAAAATAGAAGAGAGCTCAGAACACAAAATGTCTTAACCCTTTTCTCCTCTTCCCGTAATTCCCTGGAGTTGTAGTAGTAGTTGTTCTTTTTAAAACTCCCTCCCTCTATCCAGCCCCAGCTTCTCTGTCAGTGGCTCTTAATAGTAGTTATACTATCCCAGGGGTGGGAGTGGTTAGAAATGTGTTGGGGTATTTTGTGGTTTGGGCATCATAATGTTTCGGGGACTCTAGAGCATTTAGTCCAGGGATGCTGAACAACCTTCAAAGCATGAGAGCCTCATCTAGCCACATATACATCCTGTGTCTGCATGGCCTTCACATGTTCTTCCAGAAATTGTCATAAGAAGCCTGTTTAAAATTATCTGAGCCTACATTTATAACTCTTTCTTACACTCACACACACACGTATGTTAAGTATCGCTACTGAATTGTCCAAGAATGTAACAAGCAAACAAATTGAAAGAATTTTTCTTTGTAAATTTGCACACATTGCCAATAGTAATGCCCCTGCTGGCATTTCAGTTGCCAATAAACACACACGTGCTCATCAGAATTTGTAGCTGTCACCTTCCCGATGACTTGGATATCAATGTACACGTCTGCCAACCTTGTTATGCCTTCTAGTGTAATTGTATCGGACACTTCCATATGAAAATGCATATTACATCCTTATCATTTGCTTTCCTTTTGTTTATCCTTTGTCTTACTGTTAGAGAACTATTATTGATTTTTAAACTTATGTTTGTAGATAGGTTATATTTTCTACGAATCTCACTTCAGGATATTTTATCAATGTTTAAAAGAAAGTGTACCTTCAGTCTGTCCTGCTTCTCCTCCATGACCTCAGCCTCATGGCTAAAGCCTAATGTGTGGAAGAATGTGATTATCTTATAAAATATGGGGAGGGGTGTGGTCGTCACCTAAGACTTCACATAAGATACTAAGGAACATGAAATATAACTCAAAACAGGATAAATGCAATTACAGAAAAAAAAGACATGTAGAAATAGCCAGTGCAATAAAATAAACCAAATGAAAAGCACAAGTAATTTCCAATTAATTTTTACTTGGTTTTCATTTTTCATAATTCTCACTAACTCCAATTTAGGTTGTGATGGAACCATTCTGCTACTACGCTGTTAGATCGTTATAGATTAATAAAATTATTTGGGAAAGTAATTTGGCTGTATAATCCAGCGTCACTACAATGTGCATTCCTATTGATCTGGTAATTCTTTCCTGAAAATTTAAGCTAAGCCAAGCAAAAGGGAAGAAATAAACCAGACAAATGAAGGTGTTCGTTGCGGTGTAAAAGTAACCGAAGTAGCAAAGAACAGGTGGAAATGTTAGTAAATATAAAGCAATAACCACCTGGAAACAAGCATAAAACAATTACATATAGTGTAGAAGTATGTTTGTGATCATTCACTCATTTGTTCATTTATTCATTCAGCCAGTATTTATTTAGTACATACTAGTGAGACGCATTGTATTAGGTCCTGGGAATATTACAAGAAAAATATAGGAGAAGGGAAAGAAAATAATATATGTGTCGGGGGGAGTGGGTTTTAAAAAATTCACCTAACATCTTCAGCTCAGTCAAATGTGAGTGCACAAAGAATAACCTATAACCTGTTCTAATCTGAACTTTTCTGCCAACCACCTGGGCAAATGTTCTCATATGCGAAGTGGAGAGTTTGACTTTCTGAATTCACGGGGTCATCTTGTTCACTGATTCTGTAAATGCCTTAAATACATACTCGCTTCTTTCTTCTCCATTACATTGTAGATGGTTCTATCCAGTTAATCACCAACACTGCTAGTGTGGAAATGATGAGGATTTTTTTTGTTTGTTTTCTGTTTTTGTTTTTTTCCCCCAAAATATTAGCAGTTAATATGTCTTCCACTTGCTCACATTCTAATTTAGTAGTTGATGTTGATTATTACAGATTATTGCATGTTGTAACAGATCCTAAGAATTGACCTTCCTCACCATGGAATTTAATGGGACATTGAGATTGCAAAAAACCACAACTGGGCTACACTGTTTCCATCACTGCCATCGCATTTTGCTCATGGTTATTTCTGATGAGAATATTTCCCAACTGAACAGTATTGTGTTTGTGTTATGCTAAGGAGAAAGTTTATTTAACTTCTCTATTAAATCTAAAGCGATAAACAAACAGCAGACAAACCTTTGCTTAGTTTGGGTAATTTTACACAGAGCAATTTTACCTTACACGTTTTCCGCATGGGAAAAAAACTAAACAAGGATCATGATTCAAAAGATACATGGCAAGGACCCTTTGGTTTGAACCTCTAGATTGGCAAAACATAAAGAGTTAATGTTTGCCTTTGGGAGAAGGAGGTGTGGGCCTTTTGTTTCCAGAAATTTTGTTCATTTTTCTTCCATTTTTACAAGCCATGCCTTTTCCAGGGCAGTTCTACCCTTTTGTACTTCACACAGTAGCTACAGAAGCTGTGTTCATTAAATAGCTACGTCACAGCGCTGAGGCCGGTGCCTGCTGCCACACTGGCAGCCGGGAGCCTCCACGCATGGCAGTTGCTGCAGATGCAGCCACACACTAGCAGAAGGGACAAGGCAGATGCAAAGAGGAAAATAATAGGCTAACAACAGAGACTTAGCGCTCATCTGTGTCCATGTTAAATATACCATACAATATTTATGGGATTAAATACGAGCACACTTTTCTCCCCAGCCTTGGAATATTTGAATATAATTCTAAGAACCCTGGGTAAGATCACCTGTAGTGGTGACAAGCTGATTTTAAGTGCTAGCCTATTAATTGTTTGATTCTGAACACTGTGCAGAGTTCATTGATGCAGGAAATATTTATTGAATGTCTGGGTGTTCCTGCCCCATGTTGGGTAGAACTTTAAAATTATACAAAGCGTGTTCAATTCTAATAAATATTTCCAGTGTAGTAAAAATGCCAAATATATTTTGTGTATGTGAAATTATTCAATATAACTAACCATATGGGCAACTTCTACCTCCTTAACTACAAGAGAAAATATTTACCATGCAGATAAAATCAAAGATCTAGAATATAAAAATTATTTTTGAAATATTGAAAAAATTCCAGTTCTGCAGTTCATTCTTGTCAGAGTTTTACCTTTTTCCAAAATGAGTCTTGAGTGTTTGTTGATTACTTTGGGATTAATGTCCAAATGGTTTTTGTCGTTTTAGTTAAAGAAATATTAATAGTAGTTCATGTTGTGTCGCTGAAATTTAATTTGTCTTCTCTGGATTCTGCTTGTATAATGCTATTTTTTGTTCTAATTGATTCCTAAAGATCATTAAACAAGAGAGTAAAAACAATGTGTAGTTAATTTCTGGAAGATTGCAGTGTGTGTGTTTTATGGTTCAAATAACAGATGTTATTTCAGAGAAGCTAAGCAGTACTGAAACTTCACTGGAAATCAGCATGGCGAGTCACATGGCAGCCCTCTCCTGGTACCTCCTGATAGCTGTGCTGTGAACTTCTGCCCCTTTGCGGAAAGAGTGGAAATGCACACCTCAACAGTTTCACCTCTCTGTGGGGCGTTATGCTTTAGTCTGGCTGAAGAAACCAAAAGTAGCCTATCAAAATCTCATGACTCTAGAACATTCAGAATTCAGCGGGGGTCATCTTTCCATTTTCAGAAATCTGATACTCATTCAGAAAAATGCAGGTTTGAAAACAAAATGTCTGTCTCCCAAGAAAATTCTAATATAACCCCCCAGCTTCTAGTGCTGTAATTCTTATTAGCCTTCAGGGAGTTGCTTGACTAAATCTTGGGCAATGAGTGGAATATATATTCATAGCATAAAATTCAGAAGTACTTACTCAAAAAATAACCCTTAGCAATCTGCTCTTTCTGTTGTGCTGCCACCTGTATCTCAAAAGCTCTGTTCCTTTAGTCTCCCTCCCTCGTTTTTTATTAAAACATTTCAAGGTAAAGACTCACCCCAACTAAAGCATTTTGGAAGGTGAAGAGGATGGAAGTGTAACAGAAAAGTGATTTAGTGGCTGTGAAAAGGAGACCAGCAAGGAAGACAGGGTTTCAGAAGGAGAAATAATGCAGTGTGAAAAATGATGATCCTGGAGGGGCACATGGAATCCTTATCTTAAATACACACTGCAGGGGGGTCAGAGAAAGGAGGAGAGGGTTTCTCTGATGCAAAACCATCATAGTAGTCACTTGCCTTGGGGCCACATAAGAAATATATTCCATTTTTAAGACAAGAGACTTTATAGCCCTCCTGAGGAAATGTTCTGCAGAGCTAAAGACCAGGTTTTGAGGAAAAAATAGAGAGATTATTTAGGTCTGGTGGAAAATGAGAAAGAATTTTCAAATTTCACCACATACTTTTAAATGGGTAAGTTGAAAGTAAGGTAATAGATTTGAATTTTAGCCACACGGCTCTCTTCCGGCCCCCAATCTGGGCTCCCCTGCCCCCCAGATACATCCAGACCCAAAGGTCACACACACACACACACACACACACGCGCACACGCGCACGGGCACACATAAACGCACACACAAAACCAAAACAAAATACAAATAACACCAACAAAAAATATAGTGCTGACTTCTCTCCTTTTAAGAACATTTGCTCCATTCCCCCCTAATTATCACTCTTAGTTGTAATTGGAACATTTTACAGTAAATATTAGAGAACTTGTCTCTGTTTTGGAATGAACTTGGTTGAGATGCTGGTTGTAATTGTTCCGCAGAAAACCTTTAACCAAGACATTTCAAATGTGATACTGATTTCTGGATCACTCATGTCATGGTATTGTCCATGGTTACCATGTAAATATTATCTGTTGCTATATTTTCAGACTGTGATTAATATGATTCTACTGGTTTACCATTTGGGATGATTGAATTTAAAATCAGTCATCCTTTTTAGCAGATGCAAACTATTATATACAGAATGGATAAACAACAAGGTCCCACCGTGTAGCACAGGAAACTTTATTCAATATCCTGTGATAAACCATCATGGGAAAGAATCTAAAAAGAATGTGTGTGTGTGTGTGTGTGTGTGTGTGTGTGTGTATATGTATATTGAATATATATATAACGGAATCACTTTGCTGTACAGCAGAAATTAACATTGTAAAACAACTCGACTTGAGTAAAATAAATTTAAAAAATAAAATAAAATCAGCCATCCTTTGAGCTCAGGAGGTGTGACTAGTTATAGACATTGAGGCCCTGAAGTAAATCTCTCTCTTTCAGTCAAGGTAAAAAATGCAAGGTTGCTCAGTCCTCATCTTTTTTTTTTTATAGTTACCATATTTTTTTAATTATAAAATCTCTCAAATATACTAGAAAATATGAAGAAAAATTTAATACCATGTTCCTTTCTATGAGTCTTAATAAATGTTCATTGAAAATGTTAAACATGCCATGTGCACTTGAAGATTTGTTTGTTCGATCCCATCTCCTTCCTTTGCTCCATAAGCAGGTAGTCACATTCCTGAAGTGGGTGAGTGTACTTCTAGCTCATCTGTTAATGCATTTGTACTGTGGTCATATATGGCCATATATGGCTTGTTTCCTTAAACAATATGTAGTTTTGGCCTTTCTCTTTGGACGTTTTACCTTAATACTATCACAGTGTACTTGCCTTTTACAACTTGATTTTTTAAAGTTTCGTTATATACTTAATAATATCAAATTATTGTTAGATATAGATCTTGTCAATCAGTTTAACTGCTATATAATAGTGATAGTCAAAATATTTAACAATCTGTGCAGCATGAGTGCTGCCAGCCCATCAGAATGGGATACTGAACAACAAGAGTAGATGCTGTGTCAGATGTGCCAGCTAAACAATAGCCCTGGATCTAGAGTTCCTCCCAGGTAAATACTTATAAGCATGAATGGTTGTGTCATAGGGAAACACTCAGCTACTCAATTAGAATTTGCTCTCCAACATTGTAGTATCAGTATTCTCCTACCACTATTAGAGTTTCCACTTCCCTACATCCTCACCAATTCTTGATACTGCAAGATATTTTAATGGTCACCTGATGATGGGTTTGAAATATCATCTCTCCTTGATGTTTAATAGATATTTTTCTGATTATCAGTGTGGTTGAACATCATTTCATATATTTATTAACCATTCGGGTTATCCAATCTGTGACTTATTTTTATTATTTGTTCTTTTTCTATTTAAGCATTATTTTACTATTGTGTTCAATATTAACTCTTTATGAATTATATGCAAAGCAAATATAGCTGCCCAGTCCACAGTTCGATTTCCAACTTTTATTATGTTGCTTATTGTCATATACAAGTTTTGTATTTCAATATAGTTGAATTTTTAATATCTTGTTTTAAAAAAATCTTACTTAATCCAACATAGTAAGTGTACTTAGTTATACTTCTAAAATTTTGAACTTTTGTTTTCCTAGTTATTTTTAATCTATTGGAAATTTCAAATATGATATCAGAGAGGAATCTGATTTGCTCTCTTTATGCAAACATAAGCCAAGTTTAAATACATAGTAGGACTTTTCTGCCCCCTATGTTTTGCTCCATTTCATCTATTTGTCTAGCTTTATACTAGTACCACTTTGTCTTAAGTATTATTGATCTTACATTGCATCTTAGTCTTTGTTCAGTTTAGTGGCACTTCACTATTAACTCTTTTTTTTAAATGAAATATAGTTGACTTACAATATTGTGTTAGCCATATCACTGTTAACTCTAATTCAGAGTTTTCTTACTTTTTCTTGATACTTAACTCTTCTATATGAGTTTCAAATTAATTTGACAAGCATCCAAGAAATCACTGATAGGATTTTGGTTTGGAACTACGTTGAATTCTAGACCAAAACTTGTATATAACCCCAGAGCCCTAACTATTCCAGGAGGAATGGGATCTTTGTCAGACAAACTCAAGTGTGCCATGTACTTTCCTACCTGACAAGTTTCTTTATATCCCCTTTTTCTGTTGTATTGATAAACAGCCTCTAATTTGATTTAGAATGGTATACTATATTAGAGATGTAAGTCCTCTTATGTATTTGGTGAATGTTCATCATATGATGTGCGATTAAAGATATCCTGCATGATAGTATAACCTCTGGTATAAGCCAGCCATGCTATACAAATTTACCATATGTAGCATGCATAAATGTCTTCCAAAGCCTGTTCTTCCCTATACTTTTGTATAAGTCATCTATTCCCAGGAGCTTCTGCTGATGTGCGTTGTCAAGTTGGAGAATTCTTCAAGTGACTTTTAGGACTGCAGCGAAGGAAGCTTCTAATTGCCCCTAACCCCCATCCCATGAGCATGGTGCTGTGAGTTAGGTCCTTAGCTAAGGCATCAAAATCTACAGGTGTGTACTTTGTACATGTCTGTGTAAACTTGTTTAAAGTCAGTAGTTGATGACATCAAATGGTCAGATACAGGCAGAGGAGAAAGAAACACGGGTGTTTCTTGGATTGCAGTATGCAAATTAAGGACCAACAAGAACATGGCAAGAGAAGGTTACTAGTACTCAAGACTCTTTCAGTTGTATGAACTCACGATACAGTTTAGACTTACTGAAGCACAAAAGACTTTCTTAGCTCCTAGTTAAGTTCTAGAAGAGGTAGATGGGCTTCAGTCATGGCAGTATGCCTCTCTGTCACTCCATCTCTTGGGTCTGTTGTGTGAATTTTAATTTCAGGGAGATTCTCCTCACAAGTAGCAAAGGTGGCCCCAGAGAGCACCAGGATTACTTCTTCTTTAGAGCCTTGGAAGCAAGAAAAAGAGAGGGAGACGGACCCTTTTTCCCCAACAGGCACATTGATCCAAGAAGATATTTTGACTAGCTCTGCTCGGCTTGAATCTTGAACTCACTCCTGAGATCTCTGGCTAGGGAAAACGGCCACATGGCTAGTTAGGGTCATGCACCCAGTTCAGTGGCAATGGAGATCAGGCTTCAAACAGTAGAGAGACAGATGGGCAATTTATACGAGGAAAAAGGTCTTACATTTCCAGAAGAGAGACAGGATGCTGAGAAGTCAAAACAACAGATGTCAACTACAAAATTTCAACTTTCACATGGGTGCAGTGACTTAGGGAGTCTGATAGTTTCACGAATTTAAGGTACTGGTGCTTTACTTATTTCTGGGTTGTAAATTTTAGACCAGCCCCATGTAACCTAAATAAAAATAACACAGTTATTTTATAGACTTTGCAAATTCAGGGGAAAATAAGAAAAAGTCACGTCCAACAATACCATGGGAACTACCCAGATATGTTTATGTATTCACTTAATTATGGGCCATGATGATTTTGGCTCATTTCTTACTTATTTAAAGAGAGAAATCCTCCTTTTTTGCAGTTTCTTTTACCTGGCTTAGGGTTTTTTCTCTTACAGAAACCTTAAGTTCTCTCTTGACCTGCAAAACTGATTTTTAAAATCAAATTTTCCCTGGCTTTTTAAAAAATCGTTTTGTTTTTCAACTGGCTGATGTAATTTATTTTGTACCCCTGGATTTTATTAAAAACTTAGGCTCTGGGTGAAATAATCAAACAAACGAAAAGCCACAGACTGGGAGAAAATATTTTCAAAAGAGACATATGGTAAAGGATTGTTACTCAAAATATAAAAAGAACACTTAAAACTCAACAATAAGAAAGCAAACAGCTCAGTTAAAAATTGGCTAAAGACCTTAACAGACAATTCACCAAAGAATATACACAGATGGCAAATAAGCATATGAAAAAATGCTGCACATTCCATGTCATCAGGAAATGCAAATTATAACAGTGATGCGATACTACTGCACACCTATTAGAATGTTGAAAATTCAAAACACTAGTAATACTAGATGCTGGTGAGGATGAGGGATAACAGGAACTCTTTCATTGCTGGTGGGAATGCAAAATTCTGTTCTCATAAATGCTAGAGTTTGCACCACTATATAAAAGTACACCAAGGCTATAGATTTTATATACAGTTGACCCCTGAACAACATGGGTTTGAACTGCACAGGTCCACTTATATGCAGATTTTTTTAATAGTAAATGCTACAGTGCTACATCATTCCTGGTTGGTTAAACTCATGGATTCCTAACCACGGATACCTCAGATATGTGGGAACCTCAGATATGGGGGAAACGTGGATACAGAGCACTGACTATAAAGTATACACAGATTTTCCACTGAGGGGAGGGTCAGCAGCCCTATCCCCTGCATTGTTCAAAGGTCAACTGTATATGTATTTGTTTATTGAAAGTATTTAGAAAAATTAAATTTGTTTTAAAGAGAAGAGCAGTTGTTTCAATTACGTTAGTTTTCACATAGAAGCTGAGAGACTTGATTTTGAAATGAGCTCCCCCAAACAAAGTGTGTTTGCAAACAATTTCTAAATTTTCAGTAACAATGCTTTAAAACTTTGTGAGAATGGGGAGAGAAGGAGGTGAATAAGGGTCACATTCATCATCGTAAGTAGATGACAGTTTTTCTACTAACACTGCTGAAAATAAACAAAGGCAAGTTGTAAAATGTTTCTAATCGAAGCACATAATACAAAACCAACGGTGGTTTTTATTTCTAAAGAAAAGCAGTTGCCAACCACTAGAACTTTTTAGCAGTGGCCATGTTTTATGGATGTGAAGGCATTCCACCTAGCTTCTCATTTGTTCAAAGGAGCCAGTGTCTTTCATAAGAAATTTTGATACGCCCTCAAACCACTCAGCAGAAGAGTAATGTGGATATTTTGGCCTTTATTCTCAACTGTCCCCTCTCCTTCAGGTGGAAAAGAAATAAGAGTGGTGGGAGAGGGCTCCTTCACACACTGATGATGGCAAACACCTCCGTGATGGGCAGCAGGCCCAAATCCCCAGAATTAAGTAGAAAGATCAGCTCTTAGGCTCATGTCTCCACTTATGTAGATCCCAACTCGCTTGTGCAGTTGGTAAGAAGAGAAATCAATTCAGAATGTGTGGCCTGAGGAACATTGATAAGTATTGCTCCGTCTCATTTGTGGTAGATGCAACTAATCTGAACAATTTCTTTCCTATCTCAAATCCCCTTCTTACTCGTAGCTCTTTTGATCACGAAAGTGTGTTCCCTGGATCCTGTGACTACCATCCATACATGAGATTCGTGGGCAGTGGATTTAGGGAGGGAATTTTGGTTTAACTTTTGGCTTGTAAGCATAGAAGTGCTTACAAGTCTATGGCTTACAAGTCTCTGGCTTCTGACAGTAAACCATAGACTTACTGGCTTCTCAAGTTGAAATGTACTCTGCTTCATGCATCTCAGCCTTCAACCCAACATTTATCAGATGCCTTCTCCTGACAGTAATTGTGGCCAGGCAGGGTAATTTACATCTCACTGTGAAATTGAACCTTCCCATCATGAAATGTTTACAAATGTCCCTGTGTGCTTAGAACAGTACCTGATACAAAGGAGGTGCTCCTGAAGGAAGGAAGGAAGGAATCAACTAATGAGCATCATGCAACCACACACAGGGCGTTGTTCAGACCGGGCTGCTGTGTAGAGTGGAATTCACTAGGTCTAGTGTACATCCATCTTTTTATTGTTAGGTTAAAAATTAACATTATTTATTATTTATTTTTAACTTTATTTTTTAGATTATAAAGCTTACTACAGAAAGTAGAATTTTTTTGTTTAAAAAACATGAAAGAGGAGAAATATTCTCTCTTTATTTTAAACCAGTATCACTCTGCTTTTTCAATGTACAAAAACTCTTTTAAAATAATTAATTAATTAAATTTTGGCTGCGTTGGGTGTTAGTTGCTGCACGTGGGCTTTCTCTAGCTGTGTCGAGCGAGGGCTACTCTTCATTGAGGTACACGGGCTTCTCGTTGTGGTGGCTTCTCTTGTTGCGGAGCACAGTTTCTAGGTGTGCGGGCTTCAGTAGTTGTGGCACGCCGGCTCAGTAGTTGTGGCTTGCGGGCTCTAGAACGCAGGCTCAGTAGTTGTGGCGCACGGGCTTAGTTGCTCCGCGGCATGTGGGATCTTCCTGGCCCAGGGCTGGAACCTGTGTCCCCTGCATTGGCACGTGGATTCTTAACCACTGCACCACCAGGGAAGTCCCAGATATTTTTTAAAATATAAAAAAGCTCAAAGTTTAATATTTTGGCATGTTTCCCATCAGCTTTTTCTATGCTACATATATATTTGGAAATATATGTACATATGTGCATACATAAAATATCTGTACATATACATATGTATGCATGTATCATACATACACATTAGGGACAAAATTAGACTATGTGTGTGTAATACATAGATAGAGAGATTGAGAGTGTGTATTCTGCGTTTTTCTTTTGCACACTGGTTCCACAGTGTATCACCTCACCATTGGACAAGTAAGTAACCTCTTAATGCCTCGGTTTCATCTATAATATGGGAATAATGAGAATATCTATCCCACAGCTGTTGGGAAAGTCAGTTGAACATATATTCAGATACATATGTGTGTGTGTGTATATATATATATATACACACACACACACACACAAATACATACATATTGCATGTATCTATATAAAATGCTTACGGAAGTATCTGTTAACTGTTAAATGTTATAGAAGTATTACTTATGATTATACTGTGATCACTTTAAAGCAGTAAAAGATCCTTGTCCATAGACCTACTGGCTTTGCAGTATTCTCTGAATTGGTGTAAAGTTGACTTTTCAGCTGTTGGATATTCAACCATTCTGACTTCTCTGTGATGGTCTGACGGCCATCCTCCGTCTCACCCCTCACAGCCTTTGCTTAGCATCGTTCCTTACTGTTTTCTAGCTCTGCTTGAATTGTTCTTCTAATACATGCACAATAAAAACATGCTATTGAAATGAAGTTCATTAGGAATAATTACAGGAAGGAAAAGCAGAAGAGACATGAGATGTAGTCAGATCAGCTTGGCAGGGAAGGCTCAGCGTATCAGGGCATACCTGAGACCAAAGGCAGGTTATTGTTGTGGCACTAAAGTTACAAAATGAAGTCTATTGTGAAATCAAAAATAACACTGGTAATGATGAGATGGTCTTCCCTCTTGACTCTACTTTTGTCAGGTATACATTAGCACTGGTATATGTTTTTGTCAGTTTCATAGATATTTCATATATTATGACAGAAATAGTACAGCTAAATGGTTTAATGGATAAAAATACAAATACTCATTAAAATGTCCACCAATTTATTTGGTACTCTCTGTGTATTAGGCACTCACAGAAGCAGAAAATGAAGACAAAGTCTACCTTTAAGGGAGTCATAATTAGTTATACGAAAATATGATATTTGCTAGAATAAGGGTATTTTTTAAACAAAGTTTATGGGTTGAAGGAGTAAGGATCCACTCCTTGTCTGGGGAGAGATAAGGAAGGATAGATGGATAAAAGCCAAAGAAAAGGCTCATGAAAGCTACCTTCCATTTTCACTCATGGGATCTGTACTCCTGTAACCGTACAGTTTATAGAGCATATGGCGGCAGCTGCAGGCTACCTTTTGGCCACAAAATCTGAGAAATCAGATGGGCCTCATCAGAGCCTGACAGTCATGCCTGGTAGCACAGGATATGTTTTGCTGTGATGACAGATATACCCCAACTCTCAGTAGCTGAGCCTATAAAAAGTCCTCTCTCTCACACAAGGTCTTACGCACATTCCTCCACATGGAGCTTCAGGGATCCCAGCTTCCTCTGTCTTAAGATGCTACCGTTTCAGCACATCACAGCAGTAAGGGAAGAGAGAGCATGAAGCTGGCACATGATGGTTCTAAGTTCAGGGCCATGTATGACTACATCCTTCACCGCCATATCTTATTGGCCAGAATGCAGTCACATATCCCAACCTAATACCTTGAGACCCTGGAAATACATTCTTTCTGTGTGCCCCAAAACAGAAAAGTGTAATGGAATTTAGTGAAAACATAGCATTGTCATTAGATCCCCATGCCATGGTCCAGCCTCCACTCACTCCCAGTAGTGAGCCTTTCTCAAATTTGATGTGTAAGGACTGAGACAGCTGAAAAGTTGAAGTAGTTTAAGTTGCAGTTTTATATTTATTAGATGTGAAAATCAACTATTCAAGTCATATTTTTTAGAGTTTTACAAAATATAAACTGTATCACTAGGACTCTTCAAACAGTGATGGAGCAATACTGTATGCTTGATTATTTTGAATTCTCATTCTCTACTCCTGTTCTTTTTGGCAGTTTTCCCTATTCAGCCAATGGAAATTCCACTCTGCTAATCATTCAGGTAGAAATCCTGGAGTCATCCATGATTCCTTTCTTTTTTTCTCATACCGCATATCAAATCTCTAAGCAAATTCTGTTGGTCCTACTTTCCTAACATGTTCAGCATCAAACCACTTCTCCCTGCCTCTACTGCTACCAGTTCGTTCAGAACACTGGGTCACCTGCGTCACTGAAATAGTCTACGATCTCCCTGCTTGCATCCTTACCCTCCCTGTGTCCACCATTGCCTGTATCGGTTATCTGTTACGTATAACGAATAACCCCCAGACTTAGTGCTTTGAAACAAACATTAGTCATCTAACTCTCTCTGCGGGTCAGGAATTCGGGAGCAGCTAAGCTGGTGCCTCTGCCCCAGGGGCTGTCATGAGGTCACAGTCAAGTTGTGGACCAGGACTGTAAGCCTTACCTGGAGCTGGAGGATTGGCTTCCAAGGCAACTCACTCAGGTTAGTGCTGGCTGAGAAAGTTCCTGGCTACATGAGCCTCTCTGAAGGGCTAAGTATCCTTGCAAGATGGTAGCTGGTTTTCCCAGAGCGAGTGATCCAGGAGAGAAGAAGATGGAAAACCACCATGTCTTTTATGACCTAGCCTTGGAAGTCACACGCCATCACCTCTGCAATATCCTATTGTTTACATGGGTCAGCCCACTTTGTCGTGGGAGGGGACTATACAGTCGTCCCTGAGTATCCACTGGGGGAATGGGTTCCAGCACCTGCTCTCCATACCAAAGTCCGCAGATGTTCAAGTCTCACATAGAAAATGGCATAGTACCCTTGGCGTTCCATCTCCCTGGACCAATTTGATCCATGGTTGGTTGAATCCACAGATGTGGAACCCGTGGATATGGAGGGGCTGGCTGTGTGTACTTGAGGAGAGGAACACTGGGGCCACTTTGGGGGCTGGCCACTATGCTCCCTGTGGTCTATTCTCTACCTAGCAGTCAGAGCAGCCTTCTGAAATATGTAAATCTGATTGTGTCATTTCTCTGCTGAAAACTTTTCAATGGTTTCCCATTTCTTTCAGCATAAAAGTCAAGGTTTGGAAGGCCCATTGCCACCTCCCTGACTTCACCTCCCACTCTTTTCCCCTTTCTCATATACTGTAGCCATACTGGCTTCCTTGTTCCTAGAACAGGAAAGTGGCAGTCCCTCTGAAACCACACTCCTTCTGACCCACCCACACGTGAGATTTGGGACTTGAACCCATGATCCTGACTAGGAGGGGACTCAAACCCACTGTCTTTTTATTTATTTATTTATTTTATTTATTTATTTTTGACTGTGTTGGGTCTTTGTTGCTGCGCCTGGGCTTTCTCTAGTTGCAGAGAGCAGGGGCTACTCTTCATTGCAGTGCGCGGGCTTCTCATTGCGGTGGCTTCTCTTGTGCAGCATGGGCTCTAGGTGCGTGGGCTTCAGTAGCTGCGGCACGCAACCTCAATAGTTGTGGCTCATGGGCTCTAGAGCACAGGCTCAGTAGTTGTGGCACACGGGCTTATTTGCTCCGCGCCATGTGGGATCTTCCCAGACCAGGGCTCGAACCTGTGTCCCCTCCATTAGCAGGCGCATTCTTAACCACTGCATCACCAGGGAAGTCCCTTCTTCAGTTTCTTGCCCATGGCCACTTAGCAAGTACGAGTCAGAGGTAGAATTAGAGCCCATTTTTGTTATGAAAAGTGTTCTAAGCAAGTGCAAGGTAAATTTAATAAGTAGCTTCAAGAGAAAGCAATTACTAGAAAAATTTAAACCATGCTTTTTTAGTAATATCACTGCACACATCCCTGATTGAGTTAAACCTTTCTCTTAAATGATAGCGTTGTTAGTTTGATGTTTCATCCCTTGTCGGCAGTGAATTATTCTTTTCCCAACATTTTTATTATGAAAAATTTCAAACACAGAAAAAGTCAAGAAAATTGCACAGCAAACCCTCATCTGTCTGGTTTTTCACTTCCTTGGAGAATCCTTTATACTCTGCCTTCCATCCCCCAAATTTGCACACCACCCAAAGCCACCCCAGATGTGAGTAATTCACTGCTGGGCCTTTTGACATATAAAATGCCCTGTCATCTCATTTTAGTTGAAGCTTGGAACATCATACATAGAAACTTTTATTTGTAGCTCTTGTAAGAGGTCGTCTAAACAGAGATACCTTGGCCTACAGGCTGAAATATAGCTCATAAAATTTTGTTCAGCTAGTACAGAATTTTTAGGAAGTGTAAATTTGAATGCCTTTGGGCGGACTGTACAGATCTCAGTGCTTGCAATGAACCATATCATGACCTATAACTTTGTTACTCTGCGGTAGAAGGCCACCTTAAGCCTCCCTGACCCTCCCCAGTTCCTCTTCCACAGATCACCACCACCCTGAGGTGTATCACCGCAGGTTCCTTTTGCCTGCCTTGCTGCAGGAGCTTGGTCTCTCAGGTCCTAGCTGTCTTGGCAGCTCTGAACTCTGGTTCAGTCTTGTGAGATAGGGAAAGCACTCCTCAGGTTGTATCTGTGGGTAGCTGCCTTCTTCTCATCTTTTCAGCTCCTCAAGCGTACTGCTTTAAGAGTCTTCAGATACCTTGAGGGGGAAATTGGTGCAGAATATTGGGCTTGCTTCGGTGCGAGTCCTTCTTCGTTCCTCAGGTCCTGACTGCTATGGTACTTCTCTAATGCCTTGTAAGTCTGCCACTTCCAAAAAGCAATCCTCTCTATCTCTTTAACCCTGTCTGATTCACACAGGCACTAGCAGCCTGACCCTCAAGGCATTTGATACAGACACTCCCAGTTGAGTGTAGCCAGTGGTAAATTGTTTGGTCATGTGGACAATGACATTCTTGCTTTACATGCTTTTCAAATTTTATTTATCAAGTTCAGTTTTCATTATATTGAAGTTTTACTAGTAAAAGATAATATTACTGTTGAATCCTAATTGTAACAAGTAGTATCCTCTTAATTGTGTTTTTTAATTTCTGAAGATCTAATATTTCTAGTAATCTTGAATTTGTTTCAGAGTTAAAAGCAATGAAATGAAATCTACTTGCTCAAAGAAGCAATGAGACTGTTAAGAAGTCCCTGATGCAAGGATCAGGAGATGAAATGTAGGCTTTGCCACAATCAGGCAGTGACCTTGAGCAGATCACTTAAGTCTGGTTGTATTTGTCTAACTACAGAATTATAGCTCTAAAATTCTGTGACTCTAAGAAAAAGACCATGGCTATGGGGGTACAGAGTGGAAAGACTGACAGAAGATACTTATCTGTAAGTATAGATACCTGGGTCTATGCTTTTGTGACTGAGTTTATGGATCACTTTTCTCTTTTAAAATAATCATATATTTCATATTTTCACATTGAAAATATTCCATTCATCCAATATCCACAATCCTACTCAAAACCATTGTGACCTTAAGTCTCTCTCCTCTTACGCTGCAGTCCTCCTCACAAACAAAAGTAAGTAATTATCAGCGTAAAAATTCAAACACTGTGGCTCTAGTAAGCAACTCTAACTTCAGAGAGTTATTTTCAGATCCCTAGCTTCAAGCCATCCCCTTAGGAATAGGAGTCTCCTGATTGGCAGGAGAAATGTCTCCACTCGCACTTTTCATGGGTTCATTAGAACTGTTAGGCACTCCACTGCTCGAGTCCCCAAGGGGTCCCAGCTCTGGCCCCACTGCAGCTGACCTTTCCTCACTCTCTCTTGCCAGCTCTGGCACTGTGAGTTGGGATAAGCCTCGCTCCAGAAGTCTTAGAAGGGTGGTGATAAATATGCTCATTGGCCGTGTTCTGTCTGGGAAGGTCAGAGTGGCGTGACCATGCTGTCAGGGTTAGGGGAAGCAGTGGAAGGGGGACAAGCAGGAAGGAAGGGATAATTTAACTGAACCCAATCTGAACCTTTAAGCAGTTCAGTTCAGGGACAGCGCTGACGTCAAAGCTGTTTCTTATTTTTAAAAAGCCAGGCTGTCTGATTCAAGTAGCCCCTCTTACCTTCTGCCAGTCCAAAGGGCCAGGCCATGACCCCTTGGCAGACTGTGCTTTATAACCTCAACTCAGGTAGAGCTTTTCCTAGGTTACTCACCCCTTTCTTCCTCTTGTAAGATAGGGTTCCAGTGCTGAGGGCCAAAGGACAGAGGAACTAAAGAAAACCTTAAGACTCACATCTGATGAGTTTTACAATCTTACTCCATCAGATTCTGGATCTTAAATCACAGCCTCTCCCACAGTGATTCCAAGCCTTCCACAAACTTAAACTTTCCTTTTTCTGCCCTGTTTAAACTAACACAAATAATACGAATTTTTTAGATTACTTAAATCTGATGTTAAAGAATTGCCGTGACAGTCAGTTTTATAGATGTGTTTGTAAAAGATTTTTTTTAAAAAAATCCTCTATCTGTATAATTATAATATTCAGTGAACCTGATATATAAGTATCTCAGCTTTGGGAAGTGTGATGTTTTGCTTTGCATGCAGACTTTTTATTATGTAACATAATATTTCCACCATTTTAAATCTTTGTCCACCACTTTGTTTGGCACCTTTGTTTTCAGAGCAACAAATTATTATAGGGATCCAGGTTCAGCTCACACTGGAGCCTCTTCCATCTGGTTGCCCTGAGGTGGGCATGTTCATTGAACCCTCACAGTATCCCTGTGAGAAAGTTTGCCATGTTTTGTTCTTCTGGAAGAGCAGAAGGATGCTCAGGAGGTTTTGTGATTTACCCAGAGTCGAAGTTCTGAACGTTCCCTGATCCTTCTCTGGTCAGGATTAAATCACTCCTTCCTTTAAACTCACACAAAGTACTGCATGTGGTTCTGCTTGATATATTTGCAATCCTGCCTCATGTTATTTATGGTCTTCCTAACCATCTCACTTTCCAGACTTCTCTTTTTCTTAGCGTGTGACATCAAGAGCAAGGCTTTGTACTGTTTCCACGTCCCCCTCAATGCCCAGTGTACATGACACCTGTTTAGAATTGTAACTCTTTTTGTTTCTTGCATTGAATCAAGTTAATTTATGTCTATTCTGTTACTTTTTGTTGAGTCTTTCATTCAACAAGTATCCATTGAATGCCTGTAATGCGCCTGCCTAGGTGCTAGGGGTACAGAAGTAAGTCAGACAGAAATCCCTGCCTGTATGTACATACATCCTAGTGAAGGGAAAGAAGCAATAAGCACAAGAAACAAATTATAAAGAATCAGATGGGATATTGCTATGGAGCAAATGAGGAAGGAAAGGGGAAAGTTGGTGAGAGGCTACAGTTCTAAATGCAGTAGTCAGAGAAGATCCCACTGAGAAGGTGATGCTTGACCAAAAGCTGAAGGAGGTTAGGGACTGGTCCGTCTGTATATACCACTGACATTTTAAAAAATTGACATGAACTTAAAACATATTTTTAACTGTGAAGCGAAATGTTGGGGTATTTCTCCTTCTGGTTTTAGATCCATGTTGTCAATATTAGACTAGAAGGGGCCTTAGAAATTATCTTGTCCTTCATCTTTTTTTTCCATTTTGTGATGAGGAAACTGAGGCTCAAAGAGGTCAAGTGTAAACTTTCTTGACTTGGCCTTAGACTGACCAATGAAATTGTAGCAGCTTACTGAAAATCCAGTTGTGTTTTACGATCCAGGTCATTCTTTCATCCATCCATCCACTACCTATTCTGCGGTAGTGCTTCAAGCCTGAAAACAATGTCAGAGAAACAGGTGTGAGGACTTAGCTGGTGGTCCAGTGGTTAGGACTCCGCACTCCCAATGCAGGGGACCCCAGTTCGATCCCTGGTCGGGGAATTAGATCCTGCATGCTGCAACTAAAGATCCCACACGCGCAATGAAGATCCCACATGCCGTAACTAAGACCTGGTGCAGCCAAATAAATAATAAATAAATATTTTTTAAAAAGAAAAGAAATGGGTGTGTCCTTTGTGGACTTTATAATCCACCTTGAAGACCAGACCCACAGCTAGGAATCAAATTCTATCTAAGGCACAATATAAGTAAGTGTATGAATTCAAATTAATAACATAATCACTAAGGCATGGAGTTGGTCAGAGAGTGGAGTCTTGATCCAGTACCTAGAGAATGGTGAACCTCCTCATCATTTTGGGGCGAGAGAAAGTCATTCGTTCCAAGCAAAGGACACAGGAAGCTACAACGCTAATAGAGCAGGGAGCACAGACTTCACCCAAGCTGCCTTGGAATTCTCGCACTGAGAAATAGTGACAAACAATTCCAATATACCATATAAATTTAATATCAGTGGAGAAAGTAGTAATTAAGCTTCATTTAGTTTCCAACTCAGGCAGAGTAAACGTCTGCATGTCTCATGGCTCTGGATTATATCAGCCCAGCTAAACACTGACAGGAAATTGAAGGCACTTCAAAAATGTCCTGACACATATGTTAAATATTCCAAGCTGATATTAGCATCCTAAAAGATTATTAATATGTAGGAAATCTACTTTGATTTTTAAAGCAGTTTCTTATGGATAAGAAAGCAGTTCACAAATCTAGCTGACAAGCTGAGTCACCTGGGAAGTGTTTAAAAAGCTATTCCTTGGTCCCACACCCAGGTGTTTTGATTCAGAAGGTCTGGAGAAGGGCAGCAGAATGAATATTTTTAACAAGCTCCACATGAATTTAGATAGTCAGCCAGCTTCAGACATGCCCTGTATGGAGGGCTCAGCATTGCATAGGACTGTTAGCTGCTCTCATCCACATGTTAGAAACTTGCATGATATATAGATTTCAATTTTAACTGTCTTGTCACACATAAGAGGCCTGAAGAGGAAAACGTCCTGTATCATTGCTTCCACAGGTTGGCATATTTTGACTTTCTAATGAATGAGCTTCTAAATGTTGTTTGAGGTGATTTAGATTTCTTTTCCCTTAGGTTTAGGAAAAATGAGATGCTTTATCTTATTTCTAGGGGAGAAGTAATCTATACAAATAAAGAGATGTATGAAGACCATGCTCTTGAAATGGAATAATTGCTTAATTTCTTCTTTGATTTCATTGTTGACCCATTGGTTTTTTAGTAGCATATTGTTTAGTCTCCATGTAATTGTTTTTTTCTTGTTTCTTTTTCTGTGGTTGATTTCTAGTTTCATGCCATTGTGGTCAGAAAAGATGCTTGAAATCATTTCTATTATCTTAAATTTGTTGAGGCTTGTTTTGTGCCCTAGTATATGGTCAATCCTAGAGAATGTTCCATGGGCACTTGAAAAGAATGTGTTTTCTGCTTTTTTTTTTGGATGTAATACCCTAAAGATACCAATTAAGTCTAACTGTTCTATTGTATCATTTAGGATCTCTGTTGCCTTATTGGTTTTCTGTCTTGAAAAAGACATCCCTCGATGTCAGTGGGGTGTTAAAATGTTCCATTATTGTAGTCCTGTCAATTTCTCCATTTATGTCTGTTAGTATTTGTTTTATGTTTTGGGGTGCTCCCATTTTGGGTGCATATATGTTGACAAGTGTAAAATCATTTCCTTGTATTGATCCTTTTATCATTATATAGTGTCCTTCTTTATCTTTCTTTATAGCTTTTGTTTTGAAGTCTATTTTGTCTGATACGAGTATTGCGACCCTTGCTTTCTTGTCAAAATAATTTGATTATTCCAATTTTGGAATGAACAAAAATGTACATGAACAATATGATGGGCACTCCTGAAAAATGGTGATAATGAGAAGGTCAGTTCCGTAGATCAAACTGGCATAGCTTCTGGTACGTAGCTAGTATTCCAAAGTAATAATAATAGCTACTATTATTATTTGTTTTATGAATCTCCTTTATGTCTTCCTTAGGTCAAACCCTAAGTGGACTAAATACATAAAATAATTGGTGTGTATGGAGGAAGCACAAGTGGGTGTGTAAGGGGTCTCAGTAAACTGTATCATCTGCTCAGACCCTTCTATCATTGCAAACCTGATTTGTTCTTCTCAAGTCCTAGTCCACTCGAGTCACCATAGACTCAGGAAGCATGTTGCAAACAGAGTTCCCTTGAGGAAATGACCAAGTGGTTACATTAGATCAAGAATCAAGTCGGGGTTTAAGAAAAACTTTGACATGAAGAGAAGAGTTTAATTCTGCTTAAGAATCTCAGAACTATCTCAGGTCCTTAGGTCAATGTGAGAACCACTTTTGTCTCCCTGAAATGGCCCAGATGAAATAGTCATCCGGTCCTATGCAGTTGCTTTCACCTAGCTGGCACACCCCTGGGCAGTGTCTCCTGCCATCACATAGGTCTCTAGAACCTGCTTTGGTTTCACTGAATTCATTCTGAGCCATTGTCCTAATGTGTTCTCTTTTCCTCACTATCCCTGACCATCTCATCTTTTGACTTTTGTGATTAGTTTTCCTGTGTCTGTCCTTGCCCTGCCATGAAGACCATCGTGCTTGGGGCTGCTTCGTGAGCCCTGATCTCTGGCTTGGGCCCTTAATCACATTCACCCCCATCTCATGACAAGATCAGAGTCAGCCACTGGGTCAACAAACACTCATCCAATTCTAGTAGGAGAATCAAGCACTGTACATCCTAGAGCCTGAAGATGGCCTTGCTGAACGGTGCTGATGGAGAAGTAAGGGCTGCAGAAAAGAGGGACCAAGTGCTGGTCAGACAGCTTTGTCTCTTACCCAGAGCCCCAAGGTTCAGGTGGGGGAGCTGAGCTGGTTCCTCCTCTCTGCATAGACAGCCATCTGTGTCATTCAGGATTGTTTCCACTTGTAGTGTGACAACACAACTAAAACTGACAAAAGAATTTTTTGACTCTAAAAACTAGAAGGTCCAGGACAGTGTTATATTCAGGAATGGTTTTGTTCAGGTACGTAAATAATATTGTCAGGACTTTGTCGAACTTTCTGCCTCTCTCAGCTATGGGTTCTATCCATTCTCAGGCAGGTCCCTACTCATGTGATAGATGGAATAGACGTATATTTTATGCCATTATCACTTGGAGCAGAAACAGAACACTTTTTTCCTGGTTGCTGTGTAGCTTAGGTCTTCATAGGCCATATTCTGCACCCCCCCCCAAAGATGTCTTCCGATTCTAATGCTGTTTGGCAATGTAACATTCTATAACAGTATGACAAAATGTCTCTTCCCTCATCAAGAGATGGGATCTCTTTCCCCACTCCTGGAGACAGGGCAGGTTGTTTTATTTTTTGGACCAACAGAATGTGCCAGAGTTCTGCTGTGCCAGTTTTGGGCCCAGTTTTCAAGAGTCGTGGAAGCTTCTGCTTTTATTCATTTTCTTTTTTTTTTTTAACACCTTTATTAGAGTATAATTGCTTTACAATGGTGTGTTAGTTTCTGCTTTTTAACAAAGTGAATCAGTTATACATATACATATGACCCCATATCTCTTCCCTCTTGAATCTCCTTCCCTCCCACCCTCCCTATCCCACCCCTCTAGGTGGTCACAAACAACAAGCTGATCTCCCTGTGCTATGTTACTTTCTTCTTTGGATCTTCATGTCAGGAAATTAAGTCTATCCTTGTGGAAAGAGCAGCCACCTAGAAGGAGAGGCCCTGGAGGAAGAGGGAATGCTAACCGAACAGTTTCAGGGAAGAGAACTGAGTTCCTCCAGCTGACAGCTGGCACCAGGGGCCCAGTTATGTCCAGTTAAGTCCAGATGCTAGCATGCAGCTGAATGAGTAAGTCCAGCCAATGCCACATGGAGTGGAGATGGTCCAACCCCAATGAGCCCCGCCCACATTCCTCATCCACAGACTTGCAAGTAATAAAATAGTTATCATTTTAAGCCACTGAGGTAGTTTGTTACCATTTTGTTATGTTTTTGTTATCATTTTAAGCGGGGTAGTTTGTTATTCAGTAATAGAAGTTGGAAGAGTCTTTTTACTTTTTATTAAAAAAAATTTATTGAGGTATAATTGACATAACATGTTAGTTTCAGGTGTACAGTATAATGATTCCGTATTTGTGTACACTGTGAAACGATCTCCACAGTAAGTCTAGTTACCATCCTCACCAAACACAGTTTCAAACTTTATTTTTGTTTCTGTATAGGGAGAACTTTCAAGATTGACATTCTTAGAAACTTTCAGATACTCAATGTAATATTATTAACTATGGTCACCATGCTGTATGTCTCATCTGCATGATTGATTTATGTTATAACTGGAAGTTTGTACCTTTAGGCTCCCACACCCCCCACCTCTGGCAACCACCAACCTGTTCTCTGTATCTATGAGCTTGGCATTTTTGTTTGTTTTTTAAGATTCCACGTATAGGTGAAATACGTCGTTTATGTTGCTTTCATATCTTGACTGTTGTAAATAATGTTGCAATGAACATAGGGTTGCATGCATCTTTTCGAATTAATGTTTTCATTTTCTTCAGATAAATACCCAGAAGTGGATTGCTGGGTCATATGGTAGTTCTATTTTTAATTTTTTGAGGAACCTCCATACTGTTCTCCATCGTGGCTGCAGCAATTTACATTCCCACCAACACTGCACAAGGATCCCTTTTCTCCACATCCTTGCCAACACTTATTTCTTATCTTTTGATAATAGCCATTGTAACAGGTATGAGGTAATATATCCCATTGTGGTTTTGAGTTGCATTTCCCTGATGATTAGTGATATTGAGCATCTTTTCATGTGTCTGTTGGCCATCTCTATGTCTTCTTTGGAAAAACTGCCTGTTCAAGTCCTCTGCCCATTTTTTAATTTGATCATTTCCTTGCTGTTGAGTTGTATGAGTTCTTTATATAGTTTTATATCAACCCCTTATCGGGTGTTTGATTTGCAAATATTTTCTCCCATTCAGTAGGTTGCCTTTTCACTTTGTTGATGAATTCTGTTGTTATGCAGAAAATTTTTAGTTTAATATAGTCTTGTTTGTTTATTTTTGCTTTTGCTGCCTTTGCTTTTGGAGTCAGATCCAAAAATTCATTGCCAAGACCAATATCAAGAAATTGACTGCCTATATTTTCTTTTTTTAAAAAATTAATTCATTTATTTATGGCTGCATTGGGTCTTCATTGCTGCACGTGGGCTTTCTCTAGTTGCGGTGAGCGGGGGCTACTCTTCGATGCAGTACATGGGCTTCTTGTTGCAGTGTCTCCTCTTGTGGAGCATGGGCTCTAGGCGCGCGGGCTTCAGTAGTCGTGGCTCATGGATTCTAGAGCGCAGTCTCAGTAGTTGTGGCACATGGGCCACAGTAGTTGTTGCTCCACGGCATGTGGGATCTTCCCGGACCAGGGCTTGAACCCATGTCCCCTGCATTGGCAGGTGCATTCTTAACCCCTGCACCAACAGGGAAGCCCTGCCTATATTTTCCTATAGGACTTCTATGGTTTCAAATCTTACATTCAAATCTTTAATCCATTTTGAGTTAATTTTTGTGTATGGTGTAAGATTCATTCTAGTTTCAGTCTTTTGCATGTGGCTGTTCAGTTTTCCCAGCAGCGTTCATTGAAGACACTGTCCTTTCCCCGTCATATATTCTTGCCCCCTTTGTTGTAGATTGACTATAAGTGTGTAGGTCTGTTCTGTTCCATTGATCTGTGTGTCTGTTTTATGCCAATACATAATGTTTTGATTACTATAGCTTTGTAACATAGTTTGAAATCAGAGAGTGTGATGCCTCCAGCTCTGTTCTTTCTCAAGATTGCTTTGGCTCTTCAGGGTCTTTTGTGATTCCATGCAAATTTTAATATTGTTAGTTCTATTTATGTGAAAACTGCCATTGTAATTTTGATAGGGATTGCACTGAATCTGCAGATTGCTTTGGGCAGCATAGACATTTTAACAATTTTTCTAATCTATAAACACAGAATATCTTTCCATTTATTTGTGTCTTCAATTTCTTTCATCAATATTTTATAGTTTTCAGTGTAGTGGTCTTTCACCTCTTTGGAAAAACTTATTCCTAGGCATTTTATTCTTTTTGATGCAATTATAAATGAGTGTTTTCTTAATTTCTCTTTCTTATAGTTGTTTATTGAATGCAACAGATTTTTGTGTTGGTTTTTGTATCCTGCAACCTTACTGAATTTGTTTATTAGCCCTATTGTTTTTGGGTGGAGTCTTTAGGGTTTTCTATATATAAAATCATGTCATCCTCAAACAAGGATAGTTTTACTTTCTCCTTTCTGATTTGGATTGCTTCTATTTCTTTTTCTTGCCTTATTGCTGTGACTAGGACTTCCAATGCTCTATTGAACAAAAGTGGCAAGGGGGACATCCTTGTCTTCTTCTGATCTTAATGTTGAAAAGCTGAAAGCTTTTCCTCTGAGTATGATATTATCTGTGGGCTTGTCATATATGGCCTTTATTATATTGAGATATGTTCCCTGTATATTTACTTTGCTGAGAGCTTTTGTCATATATGGATGCTGAATTTTATCAAATGCTTTTTTTGCATCTGTTGAGATCCTACAATTTTTATTCTGAATTTTGTTAATATGGTGTATTGTGTTGATTGATTTGCAGATGTTAAGTCATCCTTGCATCCCTGGAATAAATTCCACTTGGTCATGATATATGATCATTTTAATGCATCGCTGAATTCCATTTGCTAACATTTTGTTGAGCAGTTTTGCATCTTCATTCATCAGGGATATGATGTAATTGGCTTGTAATTTTCTTGCAGCTCCCTTGTCTGCTTTTGGCATGGGGGTAATGCTGGCCTTATAAAATGAGTTTGGAAGCATTCTCTTCACTTCATTTTTTGGGAGGAGTTTGAGAAGAATTGTCAGTAATTCTTCTTTGAATGTTTGGTAGAATTCATCAGTGAAACCATTTGTTCCTGGATTTTCCTTTTGTTAGGAGGTTTTTGATTACTGATTGAATCTTCTACTAGTAATTGGTCTATTCAGGTTTTCTTTTCTTCATGATTCAGTCTTTGAAGTTTGTATGTTTCTAGGAATTTATCCATTTCTTCTAGGTTGTCTAATTTGTCAGTGTATAACTGTTCATAGTAGTCTCTTACGATCCTTTGTATTCCTGTGGTAGCAGTTGTGACTGCTCCTTTTTCATTTGTGGTTTTAGTTATTTGAGCCCTCTCTTGTTTTCTTGATGACTCTAGTTAAAGTTTTGTCAATTTCATTTATCTTGTCAAAGAATGAGATCTTAGTTCCCTTGATCTTCTCTAGTCTTTTTAGTCTGTATTTCATTTATTTCTGTTTTGATCTCTCTTATTTCCTTCCTTCTACTAACTTTGGATTTCATTTGGTTTTCTCTTTCTAGTTCCTTTAGGTGTAAAGTTAGATTGTTTGCTTGAGATTTTTCTTGTTTCTTGAGATAGGTCTGTGTTGCTCTTAACTTCCCTCTTAGAACTGCTTTTGCTGCATCCCATACATTTTAGTATGTTGTGTTTCTATTTTTGTTTGTCTCAAGATATTTTTTGATTTCTTCATTGACCCATTGGTTGTTTTTAGCATGTTGTTTAATCTCCACATGTTTGTGTTTTTCCCAGTTTTCTTCTTGTAATTATTTCTAGTTTCAGGCCATTTCTGTAGGAAAAGATTGATATGATTTCAGTCTTCTTAAATTTATTAAGACTTGAATTATGGCCTAACATATGATCTATCCTGGAGAATGCTGCATGTGCACTTAAGAAGAATGTGTCTTCTGATCCTTTTGGATAGAATGTTTTATATATATATATGTGTGTGTGTGTGTATATATATATATATATATATACACATTTAAAACCAGTTTATATATATATATATATAAAACCAGTTCATCTGGTATAATATGTCCTTTATGGCAGAGGCTTCCCTGTTAATTTTCTTCTAAATGATTTATCCATTGAGATAAGTGAGGTATTAAATTCCCTACTATTATTGTATTACTCTCTGTCTCTCCCTTTAGGTCTGTTAGTATTTGCTTTATATATTTGGGTGCTCCTATGTTGGGTTGGATTGATCCCTTTATTGTCATGTGATACCCTTCTTTGTGTGTTAATACAGTCTTGTTTTAAAGTCTATTTTGTCTGATATGAGTATTGCTAACTCAGCTTTCTTTCAGTTTTCATTTGCATAGAACATCTCTTTTCATCCCTTCACTTTCAGTCTGTGTGTATCCTTACATCTGAAGAGACTCTCATGTAGTCAGCATATAGATGGGTCTTTCTTTTTAATCCATTCAGTCACTGAATCTTTCCATTGGAGAAATTAGCTTGTTTGCATGTAAAGTAATTATTGGTAGTTATACTTATTGCTATTTTAATTGTTTTGGGGTTGTTTTGTACTTCCTCTCTGTTCCTTTTTTCTCTTTGTGTCTTCCTTTGTGGTTTGATGACTTTATTATGTTTAGATTACATTTCTCTTTTTCTTTTGTGTATCTACTATAGGTTTTTGCTTTATGGTTGCCATGAAACTTACTAACAGTATATATTTATAACAGTGTATTTTATGTTGATAACATTTTAAGTTTGAACACATTCTAAAACTCTATATTTAACCCCCCCCACCACGACCACCAGCACATTTTATGTTTTTGACAAGGCTAGAATATTCTTCTACACATTCATAGAATAAGGGGATGAGATTAACCCTACTAGAAACATACTGAATGGGAGTAGTGTCTATGTGGGAAATCAGGATATTATTATAGGAATAATTATGCAGACAAAATGCTTATATGTTCACCCCCCCATCTACTTTGGTTATATTTGCCTAACTTTGTCTGTACAACTGTTTTCACATGTATTTATGTAGTACCTAAAGAATAAGACCATTTCTACTTCCTTTTTACATTTCCCTATGAGTGTGACACATTCAGGGAAAGAGTTTTGTTTATATACAAACAGATTTGAAGTGCTCATAATCAGGACCTTTCCACATTTTGTGTTCTGTTGTCTCGAAAAATCTGGCTTTGCGTGTGTATATATAAGCAGATGGCTTCCTATACATAGCATGCTGAAGAATTGCAGTCCTGCAAAAAAGGAAAAAAAAGCATACATATGAAGATGGGACTTTACCTCAAAAATTCCCATTAATACTGATCAGAATAACTTACATTAAATCAAAAAGCACAGGAGGGAATGAAAAATGCTTATAGGTTGGAATCTGTTAAACACAAGGAATTTAATATTCATATATTTTTAAGTTCATTCTAAATTTCTTATCATTACAGTATGTTTCAAGGAGAGGTGTGAGAAATACTTCGTACTTTCCAAAAACTGAATCTTTCATGGGGAGAGAATACTTTCTTTACAACTTGTTAGAGCAGCTGTGAAATAAACTGAATCTTTTTGTCTTCAGAGTGGAAGGGCTGGTTCACACCGTCCCTAATTTGTCTAAGAGTTTTTTCTTTTCTCCCTGAACCAGGCATATGGAAAATTTCTTAATAAGATCTGTCAATAATCCCACTGATATGAAGAATTCATCTACTCTCATCTTTAGACATTGCCAACAAAATGAGCCTGGTTCCCATAGCCTTCCTCTTGATGCAGTCTAAAATTTTTAAAAGCCCTTTATTCCTCTGTACACTGTTGGTTATTCCAAGGAGGGAGATGTTTTCTCTTTCTGGTCATAGATGAAATAGACTTCATGCTTTTAGACTAAATGCACATGAATATGAACTGCAAGGCATTTCAGGAAGTCAGTGGACCGGCACGTAGAGAGAGTGATAACAAATAGCAGATTGTAAATATTGTAAATGTTGATAAGCCTAAGGCTCTCTGACTCCCCATAAGTAAATCCAGCCATACCATGTTGGCTCTCCCACCACAGCTCAAGTGGCCCCAATGGATTATTCTTTCAGATTTTGCCTTAACTCTGTTTATAGAAAGGCATTCTACCAAAATTCAGAATGTATTCATTTCTTCAATGATCTCCTCATTGATCTTCAGATCTTTGCTAGAAAAATAGAAGTTTGCTATGTGTTGGTTGAATGAGTAAGTGGAGAAGTGTTTGGAGCTGAACAAGGGCAAATTCAGTCTAAATGAGATGGGAGTCACCTACTTGTAGTTTGTAACAATTTTTGGCAATGCTAGTATTGTTGAATAATATGTAGAGCACACTGTACTTACAAATTTGAATATGAAAGAAATGAAGCAGGGGTCTGGGATGAAGCTATTGCTTGGCTGTTTTTACTTGTGCACGTAAGTCTCTCTTGCATTTTCACGTCCAAGCGTTGCTACTGGGGCATTAGGGTTAGTGCAGGGTTTCTCAACCTCAGTGGTATTGACCCTTTAGGCTGGATAATTCTTTGTTGTAGGAGGCTGCCCTGAGGATTATAGCAGGTTTAGCAGCATCTCTGACCCTTGACTCACTAGGTGCCAGTAGCACCCTCCCCCCTCCCGTTATAACAGCCAATAATATCTTTGGACATTAACCAATTTCTGCTGGGGCAAGGAGGGAGAGAGGAATCATCACAGGTCAAGAACCGTTGGTTTAGAACATTCACAGATAGCAGGCTTGAAGTTTTCAATCACCTGTCATGAAATACTCTAATTAGAACATCAGTAAAACCCATCATTTATTCTACAAGGTTGGGCTCAGAAAAAAGTGTACTGAGCACAATCATTTGACCATAGACTTAGGTGTGCTGAAAATACAAGTTTATTTGGGGGGATTTTTACTTAATTTCTATTGTGGTGCTCCCTCCAATCCCATTCTACTGGAGTGGCAGAAATTTAATTATGGTCTGTATAGCATTTCTTTTCTTCAGAGCATGCCAAGCCTCAGGGACATAGTGCCCAGGAATCAAGGATGGGTTCCAGCATCGTTTGCCTACACTTACATCCTCTGAGATGTTCATCATTCATTCCACCTGGACCTCAGCCATTGATGCACATTGCTCGGTGCTAAATCATTCCTCTCCCCATCCTCAAGTGTACTCAAGATCCGGTAGCTCTTTCTGCCACCTCTGTGCTATTCTTAGATACAAGGAAGTCTTTCTGCTGCTCCTACACCATCCTGAGAGATGGGAAATTCCACAGGCTGTCTAAACAATTGGGAAGGTTGGAATAAAGGTGAATGTTATCTTAGATCATGATCAGGGGCCATGATCAGGGGCCGTTTTTGTCCTAGTATACCCCTTTGGTTCAAATAGATTAACATCGTATTCTGTATGATTTATTTTTTCCACATTGGGTTGTGTGTTGTTTTCACTTAGTGATCAGTTTCCATAGCAAGTGTCTTCAGTAAGTTACTCTCTCTACTCTCTCTTGAGTGGAGCCTATAGTATTAATATTCGTGCCCCAGTCTTTTCCTCCCCCTTTTCCCTTCCTCTCCTGTCTCTTCCCTCTCCCTCCTCCTCCTCCTCCTCCTTCTCCACCTCCCTTTCTTGAACTCTCTCTCCCTTTTGACATCTTGTCTATATCCTAAATTTCCTCATTAGAACTATTCTTCCCACCTCCACTCTCCTTGGTGACATTTACATGTAATAAATACTGATAATGGCTAGCCAGACACTAGTGTTTTACTATATTATCTTATTATATCCTTTAACATCTCTGGGTTCTCAGAAAGGGTTTCCATTTCAAAAGACCAAGGCAGAGGTTGCAAGGCTTTTCTGACCTAGCCTTAGGAGCCATATAGCATCACTTTCACTGCATTGTTTTGTTTACAGGTGAGTCACTAATGCTAGCCAGGTTCAGCGAGAGGAGAGTTAGACTCCATGGCTTGCTGGAGAGTGGCAGGGTCACATTGCAGAAGAGCACATAGGATGATGGTTATTGTTGCCACCTTCATTGGAAAATACAGTTTACCATGTCCGTGTTTAGATGCTGGCCCTGTCGTTTACCAGTTGACTGGGTTTTTATTCCCCCCCTTTCAGGGTCTAAGCTCCCAAATCTCTAAGATGAGAGTTAACTTCAGTTATGATTAATTTCTCTTCTGACTGTTAATAAAATGATCTTCTTTCCACATAGACCCCACATAACCCAGGCTATGTCTTCCCAAAGTTTAAACAAGTCATTCATTAGGGAAAAAAAAAGGAAGGAAAAATTCTGCCATTTTGATAACTCTACCATCAACATTAATTCAAATATAAAATTTAAAAGGAGTCTGAAGGTCAGGGTTCCCCTAGAGCATTGGCTTATCTGGAGCACTTTTCATATAATATTCTAAGAAAGCAGTGTACCTAATAACTAGCTTGAGTTCAGCTCTTTGATTGATCATATACCTTTCTGTTGGACTATCTATGTGACAGGAGGTTAGATAGAAACAGGAAGACAGCTTGTTAATACTGTGTGAACTGTAATTCTTTTTCTGTTAAGGTAGAATAAGAGGCACTTTTGATAAGTACTACTAAACTTACTGCCTCCGAATCAGGGCCAATCATTTCCTTTTTAAATGAAAGATCACACAGAATAGTCTCAACCCTTAGTATGTAGGTAGATTTGAAGTTTTAGAAGGTCTGTTTTCCAGTGCCTAACTGGATGGATGAATTAATTACTGCAAGCACAGATGTATTTTAGTAGAACAAATATATTGTGCACGGAGCAAAGCAAGTACAGTCAAATCATATTTCCTGAACCTGTAGGCCATCAGAGGTAGGTAAGTGCATTGTTATACAAAATTAAGTATAGTAATTCTTCCCATTCTGGTTTCTGCCATCCTGGAATTCCAATTGTTGAACTGGTTGTCATAGGCTGGAATCAAATATGGAGTTGCTGGGAAGAAAGACAAGTCAGTTTACAAAGATTATTTTAGAAAATGGTCAAGAATTTTAATATCCTGACAATATGCCTCAAAGTCTTAATAATTGAAGGGTACCCCCTTTATCACACTGGTTCTATCTTTGAAGCCCATCACTCATGATAGGCAATTGTGAAGACATTCACTCCTTTATCTTGAAAGCTAGGACATATGAGCAAATCACATTCATTTACAAAGTTAAGATGATGTTATCCCATATAGTTAGAAAAGCCATTGTAAGTGAAGTCAGAAATTTTGGAAAGTCTGGCTTTGAGTCATGACTCTCTCACCTTGGGTAAGCACCTGTCCTGCCCAGGCAGAAGTTTGCTAATAAGTAAAACCCTGTGATTCCTTCCAGCTCTTGAGTTCTACCCCCATTAAATTGTTCAAATACAGCAAGTTTTCTTGGTGATTGATGTTGTAAGAGACTTTCACCAGTGCTAGAAGTGGGAGCACATATTTTTAAACTCTTGCATTTCAGCCATTTTCCCCTTACCATCCTAGCTCAGGGGTTGATGCGCAAACCCATTAAAAAACCTAAAGACTTCAAATTAAACATGTTCGCATTGATGACTGGCATAGAAGTACAGCCTATTGAAACCATGAAAAGAAGGAAAAACAGAACTTGTTCCAATACTGAGATACTCTGAAAATTAAATGCCTTCAACTAAGAGATGACTCTTGGGAAATCACCTTTTCATTACAGCCGTGGAGTTCCCCTTGTCACACCTCATTTGAACATTTCACCGTAGCATCCACTGCCCTGTACCGAGCAGAGAGAATTTTATGCCTAGTATTGTTGAGTAATTGTTATTTTTTAAAATGCCCTAAAAATGTTGAATCAGATTTAGAACTGTATTTGAGGTGTAATAGAAATTCAAGAAATAAAACTAAGGCAAGAAAGTCAGCATGATTGTTAGAGAAGCCCGAAAGAAAGACGGAAAACAGAATGTGCTGTGAGTACACAAAGGGCAGTGCAGAGGGGAGGAAGCCATGCAGTTGTGGGTGTGCTGGCTAGTGACTGGCACACAGAATCCAGTTTGGATATAGGAGGATGCCAGTGATGCCAAATCCCCATCACCTTTTTCTTCATAGGTTTATAAGCTTCTAAAAATAATTCTTTGCAGCTCAAGGTTCACAAAGCCTAATTTGCATTAATACTTAATGTGTGGTGAATGTGAATATCAGAGCTTTTTATCTGTGTCTCTGAGAGGGAAGCAGAGACAATAACCAAGCCTTGTAACTAGCTCAAAAGATAGACAGGTAGGGTGTTCATTTCCATTCCCTTTTGCTGCAGGGGAGGGGGCGGGGTGGAGGAGGCTGAGACACAGCATGATTATTCCCTTGCTTTTTAGGAAGATACTCAGCAAGGTACTCAAGGAGAACGACAGGAGAGTTTGGAAGGCAGCCCTGTCCAGCCCAGGCCGGCCCATGCCGAATGGTTTGGGCTGCAGTTTGGGTCTGACTTGTGAAGTCTTCCGTGCTTCACAGGCAGCAGGGCAGAACTCAGAATTAGGACTTGGAGATGAAAGAGACTCCAAGTCACTGTAGATTCTGAGCAAGCTGCCCCAAAGGAGCTGTCTACCCATCTCTCAGCCCAACTCTCACCCCCTAAACCCTGGGGAACGGACCACCTTTTCCAACCTCCACAGGGCATAGAAACTTTCATATATGACTGAATAGAAGACGGAAATTTTACTCAAAACAAGCCTTCAGAATAAAAGGTAGGAATTATACTCAAGTCTCTGTAAAGCATCTCATGTAGGGGACAGTGTCACAGTCCCTTTACTTTGAACAACCAAGAATCCTCCTTGGAGAAATGTATCCTCCATCATTGCTGGTTTTGAATACCTATAGGGGTCACATGAAAAGAATCATTCTTTTAAAAAGAGACAAGTTTAACATGGGGTTGGATTTCATTAGCTGGAAGCCTTTTGAAGATCCCTTTCAAAAGCAACAGAGCAAATTCCTATGTTGTGGAGATCACAAACACTTATAGGATGAATAAATAAGTAATGAATCCCAAGGTTGTACAAATGAGTGCTTAAGGCTTGACCTAAATTTTCCAGTGGCATCATTTTACATGGACTCAAAAAGTCAGCATCTCAAATGGAAATAAAATGATACTCTGGAAAATTCTTAGAAGATGAAACTATGGTTCTCTTGACGGTGAAGACAGATTTAAAAGATGCATGTGGAGTTTTAGTAACATTGTTTGAAACAGTGAGGAGTAGTATTTCTGAAAGTAATATATTACTAGTGTAATATAATTTTACATCCTAAAGTAAGAAATTAAATATCCTCAATCTATATTTAATCACTTAATCACCTTCCCTAAAAGTTTCTATGTTCAAGCCAGTCAAGAGTTTTTCTAGACTGGAAAAGTAGCAAATCAACTTATTTATAATCTTGTCATTTGGAAGCCATAGTTTATTACCGATTCCTTCAAAAGTGCCCTAAGATGTCTTCCTTTTTTCTGTTTTTTTAAAAAAAATATTTATTTATTTGGTTGCATTGCGTCTTAGTTGAGGCAGGCAGCCTCCTTAGTTGTGGCATGCGAACTCTTAGTTGCAGCATGCATGTGGGATCTAGTTCCCTGACCAGGGATCGAACCTGTGCCCCCTGCATTGGGAGCACAGAGTCTTAACCACTGAGTCAACCGGGGAAGTCCCTAAGATGGCTTCCTGTAAGTGAGCTAAGAACTTAACCTTATAAGCTGTAAACTCACCAGAACAACCAGATGCTATGGTATCTGGACCCAAGAGGCAAGGAGAAGTGGGAAGTGGAGTCTGGCAGGGCTGTGATCTCAACAGTTTAGAAATGAGCATATACATTTAGGTTATTGCAACCAGGATGAGAGAAGTAAGACAGATGGATTCATCTTGTTATTTTTTTGTTCACTTGAGGGTATTGTACACTGGAAAGATACTAAATCCAATTTAATGTGCATTCAGTCTTCCATTCGCTCAACAAAAATAAGCACAAAAGACTGAGAACCTGTCATGTTCCAAATACTGTGCTAAGTTCCAGAGGAACAGTGGTCAACCAGACAGAGCAGTCACTCCCTGCCTCAGCCCAATAGATGCCGGTCTTACAAACTGAGTGCTGGCGCCCAGGACCTGGGCTGCCCAGGTCCATGCTTCAGATTACTGAAGCAGGATAGTATAATCAAATAATCAGAGATTGACATTGGTTTGTGAAAATGGGCATTTCTGCATTTGTCCTTTTTAATTTATCAAATATTTGATAAATAATGAGTGAGGTGCTGGAGGGTAATAATTATTAAAAACTCTGGAACTTCAGTCACGACTTGAGAGGACAACAGAGGCATTGATCAAGTAATGACACAAATCAAGGGTAAAATTTTGAGAGACAGGTGCTACAAAGAATGAGTATGTGTTATTTCCAGAACCTAAATGGAGACTTTTTGATATTTTTTATCAATGTGTATTATACATGCAGAAAAATGAACAAATCATAGATGTTCAGCTCAATGAATTTTCACAAAGAAACAATATAACCAGCATCTCAAAAGCCTCCCTTGCCCCCGTTTGTCACCACTCACCGCAAGGGTGACCGATATCCTGACCTGTGAAACATGAAATATTTCTTCAATTTCTGAACTTTATATAAAAGGAATCACATTGCTTGTTCTTTTTGTGGGTTTCTTGTATCAACTTACTTTACTTAACATTACATTTGTGAGATTCATCTATATAGTTGTGTATAAGTCATATAGTATCCCATTCTATGTGTACACTTCAACTTATCCCTTCTGCTATTAGAGAGCAAAGGGAGCCATTTCTAAGTTTTGTCTGTCAAGAATAGTGCTACTATGGACTTTCTAGTCCATGTCTTTTAATGAAAATATGTATGCATTTTTGGTGGGCATATGAGATTGACAGGGATGGAATTATGGGATCAAGGGGTGTATATGTTCATCAGTAGTAGAGGTGCCAAACTATTTTCCAAAGTGGCTGTACAATTCTGCCTTTCTTTTTTTAAAATTTTAGAATGTTTTTTAAAAATTCCTTTGTATTGGAGTATAGTTGCTTTACAACGTTGTGTTAGTTTCCGCTGTACAGACAGCAGAGTGAATCAGTTATACATGTACATGTATCCCCTCTCTTTTAGATTCTGTTTTGTAGAGGTCATTACAGAGTATTCAGTAGAGTTCCCTGTGTTGTCGTAGGTCCTTACTAGTTATCTATTTTATATATAGTAGTGTGTATATATCAATCCCAATCTCCCAATTTATCCCTACCCTCCCTTTCCCCCTTGGTAATCCTAAGCTTGTTTTCTACATCTGTGACTCTACTTCTGTTTTGTAAATAAGTTCCTTTGTATCATTTTTTAGGTTCCATATATAAGTGATATCATATATCTGTCTTTGTCCGACTTCCTTCACTCAGTATGGCTGTCTCTAGGACCATGCATGTTGCATTTCTAACCACAATGTACAAGAGTTCCAGTTCTTCCTTATCCTTACTAGCTCTTAGTACTGTCAGTGGTATCACGTTGTCGTTTTGATTGCATTTCTAAAAAGGGAGGGCAGGAACAGCTCCCCTGAAGAACTGACAATTGAGCTGAGGCTTGAAATGATGCACTGTGGTTAACTAGGGGTGGCAGGAGGTGGCGTGGTCAGGAAGAGCTGGGGAAGGGAGCAGGTGTGGCTGCAGCAGAAGGAAAAGGCAGTCAGGTGAGGTGAGGATGGCTGTGTCAGGGGTACCTGATGGAGCAGAACCTCGGAGGTTTATCGTTATACTCGAGGCAACAGAAAGTCCTCATAAGACTCTAAACAGAGGAGATGATCACATTTGCTCAGATCAGTCTAGCTGCTTCATGGAAAACAAATTAGAGGGGCTGGATGGGTTGAGGGAGGGAGTTGGACCTGCAGAGGGGGGCTACTTTGTTGCCCAAGAGGAGAGCTCCAGGTCTCCAGGAAAGAGGCTTCTTTCTGTGGCTTTGTGCTTTGTCTGGGTCTGGGAGCCCATAGTAGGCCTAATTTTCATGACGACCTTCAGACCTTTTGGGATATGTAACCTCTCCCTCAAAACCACAGGTTACACTCCATAGTAATGTGAGGAAATTCTGGCCACAAGCTTAGCACTGATCTGGTTAATCAAGAAACCTTTTTTGTAATTTCCAAGCACTTGAGTAGACTGATTGACTAACACCGTTAAAATGATGGGCTCTGTTGTCTTTTCTTCATTTACTGAAGCTGAGATGAAAGCTGGCTTTGCCTTTTTATTGATTAAATGAAGGCCTGGGACTCATAGCTCAGTGTGTGTTCATGGGCGATCACAGAATATACCGACTGCAGCCAAGGTTTCCTCCCACATAAAGGAAATGTAGGTGACATGGCTTTGTGACAAAGGGAGCTTATCCTTCTTGGGTTCCAGTCAAACTAGAATCTGGGTTTGCAGGCTCTGGATCACTATTACTAGGGACTTGGGATGAATTTTTGCCACCGTGATTAGTCCTGAGAGTATGAAATATAAAAATGTGGTACATTGATGTTTATATGCAATACAGCTGTGAAAGAATAGAGCAGAAGTTCATGTGAGTTTCTCTAGTGAAGCCTCCATAGGTTAGACTAGCTATCTAAACTGTCATTAACATGGCAACATAATCATCTGGAGAAATTAATTTAGAGTAAATTAAAAAGTAATGTGCAGAAATCTCTGTGGATGTGGATGGGGGGATGGAGGAGACATGAGTGTGACTCTGTGTGTGTGTGTGTGTGTATGTGTGTGCTCGTACGTGAGTGTGGCGTTATCATGGACTGAAGTTTACCATGAACTCGTGAACAACTCACTACCTCTCTCTAGACATTCGTTTCTATGTCTGTGAAGTGAAGGAATTGGCCTTAGATAATCCTTAAGGACTATTAAGCTCTAATGTCTGAATCTTTCATAATTAATCAACCACAATAACATGCTCTCCAATGAGCCCTCCTAACAGTCAAAACCCTTACTCTCAAATTAGAAAATTGGGATGATTAAAACAAGTAGAAATGTGTAAGATTCTTGTAGATTTTTCATTGTAACCCTGAGCAAACTAGATAGTTCTTTTTTTTAATTAGTTATTGAAATGTTTGTGTGATTTAGTGGATACAGCCAAAATGCAACTATTTAGTAAATAATATTTACTGACTATTAGTCAAAAGAACTAGTAGAGAATACTTTGGAAATAGTTCTCAGTGTGAATTGTCCTAACTTTGAGACTCTGGGGATACATCGTGTTGTACTTTTTGATCCATATAAACGGACATGATTAAAAGTAATACCATTTGAGAGTAATTATAGAGACTATCGTAAACATTAATTAAGCAACAAATTGTGCTTTGTGATCAATTTTTATTTATCTTCTTTGCAGGTAAGAAAATTCTCTTAGGCCTCTTTTCTTATCAATAAAGCAACCTAAAATAGGCCTTAAATATCAGAAGTAACCTAACAGGCTAAAAAGCCATTAGACAGTGATTTCAGCTGCAGCAAGATAAGAAATTAAATGGAACCTTGAAATTAAAGAAACTAAAAATTGGTTAGAGAAAACCATATCTGCCAATAAAAGTTTTAAGCATCGTATGAATAAAGGCTTGCTATCCCTCCTTTGAGGTTGTCCTTCTGAAATAAAGTAATTTCGACATTTTCATTTATATGGCATTTCCAAGATGAACTTTAAGTGCCATTTAATTGTATTCAGATGATAGCAAATATTCATGCGGGTTGTCAGCACATTGCTTCATTAGTAACCTTGGTACCAATTGGTTTAGGGTGTCAGAACGCTTCTCCTTTTGACTTGTGCACAAATATGAAGGCATGTTTGTATCATGTCAAACTTAGCCCTAGAGGGCTGTGCTGAGACCAGGGAGCCTGCCTTTCTGGGCTTCACTCTTGACCCCAGATGATGCGTTATCTCACTTTGTATATATTCGACTGGTTGATGAGATGTGAGCCGGCCAGGGAAGTAGAAAGTTAGAGCAGGAACTGTATGTTTCATAGTTACCCACACAGATATGCCTGAGACCAGGCAGGTGACACAAATAGCAACATGCTTGTGCAAGGGTCTGGAACAATCTAGAGAATATGCTCCACTTTGAGGGACTAGTTGCCAGGAGGGACACAGGTGCAGTTCTGCCTGACCATCCGTACAACCAGGAGCCCAGAATCTCAGAGTTCTAAGGGCACTTGCTCAGTTTTTAAATGTTGGGAGTTAATTCAAATTGCAAATAAACACTCGGTGGAACAAACAATATTTGTCTGTGAATCGTACAAATCCTGGTTTAAAAATAAAAAATCTGGCTTCCCTGGTGGCGCAGTGGTTGAGAGTCCGCCTGCCGATGCAGGGGACACGGGTTCGTGCCCCGGTCCGGGAAGATCCCACATGCCGTGGAGTGGCTGGGCCCGTGAGCCATGGCCGCTGAGACTGCGCGTCTGGAGCCTGTGCTCTGCAATGGGAGAGGCCACAACAGTGAGAGGCTCGTGTACTGCACAAAAATAAGTAAATAAATAAAATAAATAAAAAATCTGAAGGCAGTTCCCAAGCTACATAGTCAAATTTTATGAAATTGAACTATAGGACATTGCTATGTTTATAGCTTAAGAAATGGTCAAGCATCAGCAGTTTCCTGTAGTTCAACCTAATAGTTTGCAATTTCAAACTATTGAGAATGATAGTGTGTGTTGTCAGAACCGATGTGCAAGTTACATGAAATAGAAGAATAGCACAAAGTGAGTTTTAAGTTATTCTGGGTAACCATCTCCACTCCCCCCTCCATGATAAATTTCTTTAAATCTTTGGACCTTCTGAGATACCTGAACTTTTGCATCAAGTTGTGAAATATGAGGGAAAGGGAATTATAAAACCTAGAAATCAAGGCTTCAAGTTAAGGCCCTGTGTGTGAGCAGGTCTAAATGCAGTGCTGTATTAGTTTGCTCAGGCGACCATAACAAATGCCAGACTATGTGGCTTAAATAGAAAATTTCTCACAGTCTGAGAGGCTAGAAGTGCAAGATCAAGATGTTGGTAGATTTGGTTTCTTCTGAGGCTCCTTACCTTGGCTTGCAGACAGCCACCTTCTTGCTGTGTCCTCACATGGTTTTTTTCTTGTGTGTGTGCATGCCCCTGGTTTCCTTTTATACATCCAGATTTCCTCTTATAAGAGCACCAGTCAGATTGATTAGGACCCACAAATATGACTGTTTAAAAAATCTGAATCACCTCTTTAAAGGCCTATTTCCAAATATAGTCACCTTCTGAGGTTCTGGGAATTAGGGCTTCAGTTCAGGGCATGAAGGGAGCACAGTTCAGCACACAACAAGTGGTGCACTCAAAAATTTTTAACAAACATCTCTCTAGGGAGGAAAATCCTTACTTGCAGTATTTGCCAATTTCTGTGGTGTAAATATCCCCATCATGGCTGATTTCAGGTTACCAACATGATGTCACGAACACAGACTTGGGCCAATATGGATAAAAGCGCATCATTCCATAGCAGTGCCACCATCTGTATCCAGTAGACGTGAATAACCTCCAGACCATAAATAATAGTCAATGTAATAAAATAATGAGTACGGGATGAGGGTTTAGTCTTTTGTTATCTTTGCTGTTGATATCATTTGCTTTTTGTCAGTTTATGTAATTTCATTCTTACTAACGGCTGTGCGTGTTTAACAATTCTCCAGCCAAATTGCTGAAAATTTAACACTGGGTCTCAAGAGCCAATACCAACCAGCTCCAGCACACCACTGAGTTATGTAGCTCTTAAGTAGAATTCTATAATCAGGAATGGGAAAGTGGGACAGCTTTGTCTGAAATTATAAAGGGAGAATCTACTGGACACGATGACTGACAGGATATGGGTGAAAATAAGCAGGAAAAATCCAAAATGAATGAATGAGTTTGGAAAGAGTTTGAAGGGAGAACTAGGTTAGGTGGGCAATGAATTAGTGAGGATGATGGAAGAGCTAGCTGGGGGTCCAGTGACCGGAATTCCTACCCTAATCCCACCCGAGCAAGCCTGTTGATTGGGGGGGGGCCCTCTCTGAGCCTCAGTTTCCCCTTTCTAAAATACACCCCCCTCTGGACGACTTCTCAGGAGCCTCTCAACTCTAAAATTGTGGGATCCTATCATTTACTATATAATCGCCAAATCCTTTCTATGTCTATGTCTCTATAAGCCAAAAAAAAGAAAAAAATCGGAAGGTCATGTGTGTGTCTGTACCTTAACGTATGATACGATCACCCCAGAACATACGTTTAATGGAAAGAAAGAATATAATTCTGTTGTCTCTAATAATTAGCAAGATTGTTATCAAAAAGATGTTTTTCAAAGACTTCTTTTATCTCTTTATGACCCTCAGAGGCAATTATGAGTAACCCATTTAAAAGTGCGTCTGGGGCTTCCCTGGTGGCGCAGTGGTTGAGAGTCCGCCTGCCGATGTAGGGGACACAGGTTCGTGCCCCGGTCCAGGAAGATCCCACATGCTGCGGAGGGGCTGGGCCCGTAAGTCATGGCCGCTGAGCCTGCGCGTCCAGACCCTGTGCTCCACAACAGGAGAGACCACAACGGTGAGAGGCCCGCGTACCGCAAAAAAAAAAAAAAAAGTGCCTCTGGCTTAGAAGAGCAGGTATGTGAACTGTATCAGAAATGCAAGCAACCTCAGAAGGGTTTTACTTTCAGTTCAGTAGTTAATTAGTTAAGCTTCAGTATACACTTTATGTTTTGACTATATCACAGCAGGGCACCTTGTTGCTGTACTCTTGAAAAAATCGTTTTAAAGAAAAACGGGGGTGGGGCGGTTGTGCATTTAAGGCGCTCTCTGAAAAAAATAGACATCTTCATTGGCTCATGAATTTTTCAAACTCTCCTGCAAATGTGCCTTCATAACCATTTCAGAACTGTCTTATAAATAACTATATGTTGACTTGAAATGAAAATAATCACCTTACAGTATGTCGATCAACCTCACTTCATTTTGAGATGGGATCCTCACCCCAGTGGTTCTCCAAGTGTGGTCCCTGGGCCGGCAGCATCAGTATCACCTGGAAACTGGTTAGAAATGCAAATTCCCAGGCCTTCCCTCAGACCTAATGAACGAGGGTCTCTGAGGACGGCATCTGGCCTTTCCAAGTGCCTCTGACGCAGGCTCATTGATGGGATGCTATGCTATAGCACGCTCCAGGGAGTCAGGCTCTCTCCCCTTTGTTCATCACCAGCTTCATCTCTTTAGGCCAGTGATTCTTAAGGTGAGGTCCCTGAACTAGCAGCATCAGCATCACTTGGGAACTTGCTAGAAATGCAAATTCCTGGGCCTCTCTCAGACCTGTTCCATTAAGAGCTTGGGATATGGGGCTCAGGAAGAGGGAGCGTTATTGCCAAAGTGTAATTTAAAATAATGGACTGGGGTGGCTACACTGAGACTGGGGAGAGGAAGATGTTAGCCTGGTAGGACATCAGTTTGGGAGACACAGTGGATTCAGAAGAGGAAGGAGGAGCAGTGAAAAAGAACGCTTCTGTGGTCAGGTGTGTTAGAATGGCGGGCCGTCGGGAGAGAGGGAAGCTGGTTTAAGAGGAGACTGTTCACCGGGGAGAGCTGACCACTCCCCCACTCCACCTGCCCGACTCTGTGCCTCTCCCAGCTCTAGCCCCTGCCTGTCGCTGGCACAGAGGGGCCCAGACCTGTTCTCACCACCATCCCAGGGCTGTGGGTATTTCTCATTCCCTGAAGGATAGAAAGGCACATCCTTGGACAGGCTTCCTGGCAAAATCCTAGTTGCAGTGTAGGGTCGTCTACTTTAGGACTTCACTTCACATTAGGACCTTTTTCATCAGGCGGAGCTGGTTTGGGCGCTGGCCTATTCTATTCTTATAAAGAGAGCATTTTACAGAAGAGCAGGGCATCTTGGCGAAGACCCGCTCGCAGTCTGAAAGCTGAGTCTGTCCTCCATGACTTTCCCCCTAATATCCCTCCCACCCTCATAAAACCTTAGGTCGGTGCTGAGGAACCCAGAAGTCAAAGGACTGTGTGTTTCCTTTTCTTAGAAAGCAAGAGCCTCTGGCAAAAAAAAAAAAAAAAAAGTAAACTCCAAGGGTAAGAAATGAATTAAATGAATTGGTCTTGAGTTTGGCCTAACTCTGATTTGTATAACTGCTTCAAAACTAGTGACCTGGGGATAAATTCCAAGTGGAAAGTATTTCCAGCTTCCGTTTGTGGATAAATGGCCCAGGAGAGCCTTTTCCTTGGTCTTCACTGGTGAGGCTTCTTAGCTTTAAAAAATGTGTGGCCAGTGGGGAGTTTTCTTTTCTCTATGTGATTCTGACCCATTTCTCAGCCACTTCCTCGACACCCCAAAGCACCGTTTAGCACTCCAGGACACCTTGTGTGTTAAAGATAACCCTTAGAGAGCTCTGAGTCCATAAACCAGTGTTAAGTCCCTCGTGGCACAGCAGTGCTGCTCTTCATCTCAGGAGTGGGCAATAAGGGTCCTGCTACTATTTCAGCCAAATGGGAAAAGGAAATTAGCATGGGACAGAGTAGAAGGCAGAAATCCTTTAGTTGCATTTCGCTGCTGTAGAACGCCAGGTCCAAGAAACCATACCAGAGCGAAAATATCTGCTTGATGATGTATGAGACAGGGCTTCTGAATTTGAGGACGCATAGAATATGGTGTCAGGCAAGACAAATCACATCCTTCAGTTATGGTGCAGCTAGAAAGCCCTTTATTCCTCTGAGAGACAGCTATCTCATGCCATCAAATTGAGCTTTCAGCACTAAGAATGGAGTCATATGGGGTGATCAAATAGATTGTATTGCTGGTCAATACTTTTTCTATTATTATTATGTTACTGGAAAATAATTATTATCTTCTGCTCGAGCCTGTGTGAGATTGAGAAAGATCAGGGAGAGGAAAAATATTGCATTGTTCAACTTGTACTTTATATTCAACCCCTACACACATTAAAGCCAGCCATGCTAGCCGAAGATTACTTTGTATTATTTTCTAAATCATCACCCTAGTGTAATTTCTTCTGCCTTTTTCTATGACTATTAAGCTAGGTTGGAAACGTGATTCTGAAATTTATAATCAATAAAAAAGTGTTGGACAATACTTAATTCCATATTCTTCCACAGATTTGGCTTTGGTTAAAAACTTGATAGCTGTGGCCTTTTAATCACAGTAAAGTCAAATAAGTTTAATAAATTTTTGAGGGAGGAAAACAGTATTGAGGTTTAATTTAGTAAACGTTTATAATTTGTATTATCTTATGCCTCCTCCTGAGCACTATTAAAATAAATAAACTGGGGCCTAGAAAAGTTCAGCTTTCTGCACTTGGAACGTCTAAGAGAACATTTGGTATTTCGTCCCATGACTTTGAGGAAGCCCTACAGCTTCCTGGAAAAGCTGTGGAGGAATCATTGCCATCCGAAGAGCTGGTTTTCACTGTGTCATATTCTAGAGCTCCCTTGAATTTATCAAATATGTCTGTCTGGTCCCTGTAACCCTAAAGGTAAGTTCTTCAAGAGAAAAGGCCCTGGGATATTTTTTTCTAGTTTATCCTCAGTGCATTTTAGGTACTCACATATATGTTGGTTAACTTAAAACAACAAACAAACAAAAATAACCCTCTTCCGCCTTCAACAGGGACATACAGCAAAATATCAGTCTCTGAGTATTCTCATCCCGAGATTTTATATTCTGGAGGCTTTTCCCAGTCTACTTCCATTATAGGAGTATGAAACCTTTGTTCTGCTGTGCTTAGGGTTCCTTGATTCAGCACTATTGAACTGGACGTGAAAATTTCTGTTGTGGGTGGCAGTCCTCGGTGCTATAGGATGTTTACCAGTGTTGCTGACCTCTACTCACTAGGTGCCAGTCACACCCCCTCCCACCAAGCTGAGACAACCAGAATGTGTCCAGGTGTTGCCAGGTGTGCGCTGGGGGCTAGAATTGCTCCCCCACCACCACGTGGGGAGCCCCTGGGTACACTGCAGGTCTGTCCTCGAACTGAAACTCTCATGAACCGAGACACATGGGGCAGGTCCTAAGCTAGTTTTGTTGTCCCCTTCTCAGCCCATAGGCTTTTCCTACAGATTCCCAAGGGAAGAGAGATGGTTGTTTTAATGAAAAGGGATGTTATGATCCTCCCTGTCCTTCCCCCCTGCCCATAGTAGAGACATTTTGCTGATATCTGGAGGAGGAACCTTGGGGTGGGGAGCAGAAGGTAGGGAGAAGGTATGAGGGCAAAGAGAACACAGTGGAAACTGAACAGGTTCATGGGCATCCCTGTTCTGTTGACCCCCAGCTTTCTCTTAGCTAAGGGGTTCTCTCCCACCTGGCTTCACTATGTAGCAAACACTTGGGGTCGAGCCCTGGAAGGAAACCGCCCCTGGACAGACTTGTTTCCATCAGCCATACCTGAGAACATCCAACTTTTTATCTTCTCTCTGTATGAAGTAAGAGCAACTGAAAAGGGCAGTTGTAAATAATTCCATGTCTTTATATACTTGTTCCAAGGTCTCATTCCAGTTTTAGGGAATTAATGTCAGTGCTCAGACACTAAAAATAAACGAAGAAACCTAAGGCTGGAATGAGTAGTATCCCTATCAGGAAAAATACAGTAAGAGAATTAATAAATTGTACTTTTCTTAACATTCTATTGTTATAGTTAATATTTTATTATTCCTGGGAGATTTTGTCCTGATTAAAGCCATTAGAAGGACTTTTTTCCCCCTGAACATCCACACCCATTTACTAACCCTGTAATCAAGGCAGAGTATCAAGTAAGCCAAAATTATTTTCTTTCCCAAGAAAACTATTAATAGGGCCATAATTAACAAATTCACTAATTGTTTATCTCTGCTACCAACACTAGCCAGTGTTGGCAACAGTAGCCACCATTGAAACTGCATTGCAAAGACATCCACAATCAGTGAGCTGCCTTATTTATCTTCGTTAACCCAAAGTCTACATAGAGCCTGCTTGTCCACACCTTCCACTTACCTGATGCAAGAATGGTAAAACAAAGACAGTAAAAGTTAATGTCCCTGTGGGCTAGGATAATTAGCTGCAACACTTATTTTTTCCCCCTCGAAGCCAGTTCCAGTCATTAGCTGAAGTGCTCCATAAATGCTGAGGATCCCTTATTGCCTTACGAAGTTAATCCATCCCAGGGTGAGACTGGTTTATTGATGGATTATGTGGAGCTGAAAGGAAGCAGAGGTGAGAACTCCAGGCACTACTCAAATTCAAAAGCAATATTCACTTTAAACAACACTGAGATGCCATTGTTCCCTGATCAGATCAGCAGAGGTAGAACAGCTGGATCGTATATTGCAGTGGTCGGGATGTGTGGGAAACAGGCACGTTTATACACTGTTGGTGGTAGTATCAATTGGTAGAACAGAGATGGTAGGTGGAGGGCGCTTCAGCAAGACCAGGCAGGCGGGGTGCCAACTACAACCGAACCCACCCTTTGTTCTAACAACTTCTCACAGCTTCTGCGCATTTATCCTGCAAACCTTCTCACAGATAGAAGGGCAAGGTTGGTTGTGGTCACATTGTTTACAATCATACAAAAGAAAACAAGTCAATGATCAATCGTAGACGACTGTATTACCTCGTGCAATGAATACAGCACTTTGCAACCCATAGGCACTCAGTGAAACCTGTTAAGTTGAATTGAAAAGTCACTCAGCTTAAGTCATCGTTCTCTTCATACTCAAATAATTATTAAACGTCTTCTGGTTGCCAGGCATTCACCTAGGCTTTTGCTACTAATAAAACTTGTGCTTCTGTTTTTCAAATAGATAGTTTGATGGTGTCGATCCTATGAATGTTCCTATTTCTTTTATTTTGTCAATATTGATTGAGTGGATATTATTAGGAGGCTCTGGAGCTTTAAGAAAGGAGTTTTGGTGTCCTGGTCCCCCACGGACCTATAGGCAGTGGGGTAGAGACAAAATAGCAATCACACATCTGTAGTAAATGGTATCTGTATCAGTCTGGGTTCCATCAGGGAAGCAGAGTTCACCCTGAGTCTTGGGATAAGGAATTCATCGTAGGAGTGAGACCTTACTCAACTGTGGGAGGAACTGGGAAGTCAAAGTCTGAAAGGGAGAATCAGAGAAGTCACCAGTCAGTAAATCTGAGACACAGGCACCTCCAGCCCCCAAAAAGGGGCTGCAAAGGGAATGGGCGTTGGGGAGTGTTCTGAGGGAGGCTGCACAAGTGCACCCACTTGTGGGTGCACTGCCTGGCACCAGCCAGGAGCCTGAGGATCACTGGACAGCCAGGTCAATGGTCAAGGAGAGCTGGACATGGACAGGAGTAAGAACAAGTCAGAACTGCCCCCAGACACAAGGACACGAGACAATAATAACCACTGCTTCCAGACCTCAGGCACATCACTCTTGACCCGTTCAGAGAAGGGGCTTCTGGGAAACAAATTTCAACTTAGCCAGGTTGGCTCAATGCAAAGCACCACAAGCACAATTTGTTAGCTTAAGCCTTCTATCTGACATCACTGAAAAACGTATGTTCCGGAAAAGTACATGGGGGTCTCTCCCAGCCCTCATCCCATAAGATAGTGAAGAGTAGACAATTTAAATATTGGTAAAATCTATGTCTCCTGATTAAGGATTGTTAAAATCTTCAAGTTGTTCTGAGGCTGTGAGATGCAGTCACCCCAGCAGAATGAGTATTGAACTGAGCATGTTTCTCAGCCTCTGCTCACTTGTTCACCATGGGGGCCAAAAGTGGATGCTGGGATGTATCTCAGATCTCTTAGGTGTGTGTCAGGAGGACCAGAACATTGTGGTTTGTAGGATGTTCTGCAACTTAGCATAAAAACGCAGTGTCTTTCACATAGTAGGTGTAAAATAAATGCTTGAATGGGTGTGGGCAGGAAGTGTATGGACTGTAGTTTCTCTAGGTGGAGGAAGACGGATGCAAATTTTTGTTTGATATCACAAAAGTAGATGTGCTAAGAGCAAACCTTCAACTAAAATAGTTTTTAATGGCAGAACAAAGGTATTCCAGGTCAACTCCAACACGAACATAGGCCGTCTCCTATGCCAGGCACAAAGGTCCTTCCCCTCTGCTCCTCCTCCTCTCTCTTTTACCGAGACAAACATCAAAAACAGGACTACTGGTGTTGTTTTAGGCTTACAAAGTGATTTTTAAAATTTTTAATTAGTTAACAGCATTTAAAAATGGGAGATTTTACATAAGTATCTCAGTCTCCAGTGTCTCTTAGAAATTCTGAAAACCAGGACTTCCCTGGTGGCGCAGTGCTTAAGAATCCACCTGCCAATGCAGGGGACTTGGGTTCGAGCCTTGGTCCGGGAAGATCCCACGTGCCGTGGAGCAACTAAGCCTGTGCGCCACAGCTACTGAGCCTGTGCTCTAGAGCCCGCAAGCCACTACTGAGCCCATGTGCCACAACTACTGAAGCCTGCACGCCTAGAGCCCATGCTCTGCAACAAGAGAAGCCACTGCAATGAGAAGCCCAAGCACGAAAACAAAGAGTAGCCCCTGTTCACCGCAACTGGAGAAAGCCCACGTGCAGCAATGAAGGCACAACACAGCCAAAAATTTTAAAAAATAAAAAAAATTTTTTTAAGTTCCATTCCTTAAAAAAAAGAAAAAAAAATTCCAAAAACCTGGAAAACCTGGTCTGACACTCCTAGGTGACATCTGTTGCTGGATTTCAGGGGTCACTGCCCCTTTTAGACAAGGAGCTTTCCTATGGCCATGGCCCCCACCCTCTGAATTGTTCCCACACAAAGGCTGCTCTTCTTTTCCTTTACCATATACTATCCCACATGTGATATGATATGCCTTATAAGTCAAGAAATATTGATAGGTGGTAATGATGAAGCTGCTACAGCTAATTTAACTCTTAGGTGCCAGGCACTGTGCTAAATGCTTCAACACCTAATCATCTAATTCTTCCAGCCATACAGGGTAGCTGTTGTTTCCATCTTATGGATGAAGAACTGAGATTAAGGTTGTTAAGGGCCTTCCCTGAGTTGAATCAAAGGAAGGGATGTGCCATCATCTGGGTACCGGAAAACGGAATCCAGCTTCAGAGCCCAAGTTCATAGAGTCAGCAGGAAAGAGCCAGATAGTAAACAGTTTAATTTCAGCTTTGTAGGCCCTACAGTCTCTGTTGTGACAACTCAGCTCTGCTCTGTAGTGTGAAAGTAGCCAGACGATAGGTAAAGGGATGGGTGTGGCATGCTCTAATAGGACATATTTACAGAGACAGGCAGTGGCTGGATCTCACCCAGAGCCTCAGTGCCTGCGTCCGCCAAGGGTGGTTATACTTCAGGACCTGCCCAGAGGGCAGTGAATGCTGTAATGTGGTGCTTCCCACGGCCCTTCATAGGAGGTGGAACCGTGAGAAAGCTCATGTAGTTCTACCCAGGTGCTGTGCCAATCTGGGTGAGAATTGACTAGGGTTCACTTTTGGATTTTCCATTATTTCTGGTTCCAAATTTGAGTTGTTTCTGTCTCCTTTTGTTTTTCAAACACTGTAAATGCCAGCCATGGGGACAAAAGAAAGAAGTGAGCTCCAGAGGAGGCCTGGCGTAGAAGGAGAACAGCATCCTTGCAGGACTGCAGGAGATAGACTTCCTGACCACCCCACTCCGTGGAGGGAACTGAGGTCCAGAGACCTTAGGAAACATTTACAGAGTCACACCACTCCTCGGTCCACAGGGTAGAATTTGAAACCCCAAGTCTATGGCCCCCATAGCCCAAGCTGTCTCCATCTACTGTGTAAATATCAGGAGTTTCTATTCTGAATTCACCGATATTAAGTGTATCCCTGAAAAGAAGTGACTACACTCATAGGTTTTCTTTTCCTTTAAGTATGCATTCGTTCAGCATTATTTATTGGGGGCCTACTGTGCACCAGACACTGAGGTTTTGAGGCTGAATAAGGCAGAAAGCCTGGAATCACATTTCATATGGAGAGAGACAGCAAACATTTCTATGTCACAAATCCCCCAGGCGGCCACCTGGACCTCAGGTGCTGTGCTCACACCTGTACCTGCATGTGGTACCAACAACATGAACTGTCTTTGTGTGGAGGCTGCTTTGGAGAACGTCAGGATCACGAGGATGTCAAAAAGGCATCACTACAGGCCACGCAGCCAGCTGACTTCCAAGTGTGCTTGTTTGTGTTCAGGGTGGGTTGAGGGTATCTGGCCAGATTCTTTGGGGTCTTTGGTGTCTTGTCCAAGCGCTACATTTCTCTTTCTTAGAAAACTGAGTATTGTCTTCAAACCTGTGGGACTTTCAATGTCATATATGAGAGGTGTCGTGTATGCTCCGAGAAGTTGGGGATTTACAAAAGTCTGTGTGTGTCATGGTTTTATTTCCCCCCCTTTCAAAATTACTGCTGGCTCTAAAAGAGTCAAGAACTCAAACTTGCATGAACTCTTCAACACCTCTCCAAATTCAACAAAACTGACATTTATAGCTTTGTTGAAGCGGAGACATGGCATTTGGCTTCAGATTGTTTGGACTGTAGAGTGTCAGTATAAATAGCTTTGATTGACTTTTGTATCGTGCACATCTGGAAGCAATTTATGGCATTCCAGCTAGATTAAAGCGCGTTTTAAAGGAATTTCACCAGCCTTTTTTTTTTTTTTTTTTCCTGTTGGCCATGGTGAATAAAGTTTCAAAGAAGGTTTAGCTGTTGTTCTTAATGTAGACTGTGGTGAAGTCAAATTCAGGGCAAATGCTGGGTGGGGGGAGAAGGGAAGAGGGACGTTTGTTTTGCCAAAAGAGCTAAACACAGAACTGACTTTTCCTCAATTGTTTTGTTCACACGAAACGAGAGATAAAACGTCAGACATCAGGAAGCTGCTATCAATACACAGAAACCATGGACTAAGCCGTTTTTAAAGAGAGGAATGGACTGACCTGGGAGAGGTGCAAAGAGCCACATATGTGTCTCTTGGCTCAGCCACCAGAAGGGCTGAGAAGAAACATGAACATTGACTTTCATTTATGGAATATGTGTTTTGATTTTCGTTTAGCAAATACTTACTAGTACATAATAAGAACAGCTACTATGAGGTAGGCGACAGAGTATGTGAGAGTGACCAGAGATGGAGGCTGACTTGCTGCCTTCATGGAGCTGATAATCTAGTGGAGCAGAAAGACTGCATAGCAAATTCCCCACACATTTAATTACCACTGTGACTAAATTATAATGGAGAAGTAAGTACAGGGTGTCCTGAGTGCCTGTGGACCTGAGGTAGTCGGCAGGATCGGCAAGGGCTTCCTGGGGAGATGTGAAATTTGACACAAGGCAGTAAGGGGAAAGCAAGTCCAAGCAGAGAAGAGGAATAACATTCCAGGAAGGGGGTGGGGGGATTTTCATTGAAAACCCCTGGAACAGCCCAGCCAGATAGGTATTTTCCCATTTAGACATGGGAAAAATGAGGCTTAGATTGGTTATAAACCTCTCCAATTTCACTAAGCTCTCAACTGTATAATTCACCTTAAGACCTGTTGAATCCTGTAGCCCTGATGGGCTGCATCGGTGAAGGCAAGTCATCCTATCTCTGGGCCCCAGTTTCCCCATTTTTATGATGAGGGAATTTGATACATGCTCTGTATCAAATGGAGCTGTGTATAACCTATACATCATCATATATAGCACAATGAATGCAATGGGTACACTGTGTATAACACATGGGTCATCATATACAATGAAGCATTGAAAGATGAAAATTCTCTGATGGACAAACTGGGAGGAACAGTAAAATCCTTGGGGTAATGAGAATGTACCCTCCAGTTTCTCCAGCTTAGATAAGAAAATGAAATCTCCATTATTAAATGAGACTCATGTGCTGGGAGAGTCCGGCCCGTGCATTGTTAGAGCTGTAATATATAGGTCATTGTGGCCCTCCTTTTTCTTTTTGTTGCTGAAGGAAAGTGATGAAATGGTGCCAAGAAAGTGGCAAATTGCCCTAAAAATCACATAAAAGAGCAATTTAGTGCACACAGTTCTGCTGAAGAAAACCACCTTTGTTTCATTATTAGCTTCCCAGGGATTTCTTTCTTTGCTTGGCATTTAAGTGTGGAAACTTGTCCTTTTATTCTTAACATAATGAGACAGTTCTTATGTTTTAAGAACAATAGAAAAAGCATGAAGAGTTATCGATACATTATTTGAGATTTACTGGCTACCGACTGGAGCCATATTGCTAACCTCCGGGTATGATTTGGAAAGGCAGGGAGGCATAAACCTCTGTTGTTAAAATAGAAAGAAATCTAATCTCTGAGACCATAGGATGAAAACTGTTCTATTAGGGATTTGCTTTGCCTTTTTTCCCTGATTTCAGGCTTGGGATTTGACCTGCAGACAAAGAGTGGCTACTTTGCCTGCGAGGTTTAAAACTAGTAGGAAGGTAAACTCTGTAAGTTATCTGCTGACATCATTTCGGGCAGTGTTTCCCAGCTTCTGTTTCAATTCTCTTTCCACTTGTCTGTACAGGCTTGACAAAAATACATCAAAATAAAGCTCATGTGCTGGCCTATCAAATTTCATGCACTCTGCCCTTGATTAAAGGGATGCATGTAAGACCAGTTGGGGGGAGGCAGAGCAGAAGTGAGATGCTGAGAGTGTTGAGTCCTGTTGTAGTAGCAGGAATGGTTCGAGTTGAGACCAAACCTCAATGGAAAATGGGCTGTGAATTCAATAAGACGATGGGGAGACCAGCAAAGCCTTTTTATTCTGTTGATGAAAAATATGTTGTTCTGTGTAAGCCTGGTCAGAGAGATTTTGCAGTTCAAATGATGTTCAGTGCTTGGCATAGAGAATGAACTCAATACGTATCTGTTGAATTTGTGTAATAAAAGAAGTTAAAGGATGAAGGTGGTGGGCAATACAGATTATCAGTCCGTATTGCTATTAGATGTTTTAAAATTTAAAAATCTGGGGATATTTAAATCTGAGATTGAGATCTGGCTGTTACTAATTATGTCTAATTTGTTAATTCTTTTAATTCAACAAATATGTATTAAGTGCCTCCAATGTGGAAAGAATTATATCAGATGTTCAGGAACACGGCCATGAGGAGACAAATATGAATCTGGATATGTTCTAGGTGGAAATGGACATTAATTAACTAAGCCCACAGTGGATTATGCTTTTACAATCGTTTTGTGTATTACTGGATGCTGTGAAAAGCTAGGAGACCGTTTGGGGGTGAAAGCTGAGATCTAAAGGATAAGAAGCTGAATTCTTGAGTCTTGTCCCTGTTAGAAGTTCCCCAGTCTGAAGAAGTGTCAAGAATGGACACAGGGCTGTCTTTGGAGAAAAGTGGAAGTGGAGAATTATTGCAGAGTTTTTGCAGAAAATTAGATGTGGCTGCTGGACTACTTAATTATATAGCATTTTTAGTTGGATGGTAGACAAACAGTCTGTAGATTGGGATAGAAAGCCACGGAGAGACAGCTCCTCACGGAAGGGTTTTACTTGGCTCAGAAAAGAGAAAGATGTTAACTAGAGAAAGTCCACTTAATGGTACTTCCCGTGATGTCCTGAAGGTGAGCCCTGCTGGCCAGGGGCACTTATGGAAATGTGGGCTGCATGTACATTTTTGTTTTCTGGTCTGAAATGTTGTGGAAGCAGTGGAAAAAATTCTGTCAACAGAAACAAAATGAAGTGGAAAAAATTGAAGCTCTTTGGGAAAGCAAATAATTCAGTTTGGATGTTCTGTAGGATGCAATTGAGACATGATATTCAGTTCTCTGCATGGCCTTTTTTATAGAGTTAGTGGACTCACCATTCTTTCAACAGATTTGCACCAGGTTTGGGTTAAGGTGAAGCCAGTAGGCGATATTGTGTGGTTTATAGGAGGATGGAATCAATTACTATGGTTTCTCTTACATCATGACTGGCCAAATGAGCTGAATCCGTCACTGAAGTGTTAGAATTTGCAACAAAAGTTTATAGAACCGTCTGATGTTACACTGCATTTTTGTGGTTGTTGTATCACTGGATAGTTCCAGTAGTCCTAGGAGGTAAATGGGCTATGGGTCTAAGGTCTGCTTAGTGTGCTATAAGCCTGGATTGGGTTCAAAGACAACTCAAGATTGGAATGTGAGCTCCAGGAGGGCTGGAACCTTTGGCTGTTTGGTTCATGCTGTATCACCAACACCCAGAACAGTGCTTGGCATAGAGAATGAACTCAATACCTGTCTGTTGAATTTATTTAATAAAAGAAGTCAAAGGATGAGGGTGGTGAGCAGTGAGATAATTGGATTGTCTGTATTACTATTAGATAATTAGAAACAAAAAATATCGGGGGATATTTAAATCTGAGATTGAGATCTGGCTGTTACTATTGTCTCCAAGGCCTGAGGTATGTCACTTACCCAGTCCTAAGTTTCCCACCTATAAAATACAGTATCTCTTCCAGCTCTAACATTCTATGCTGGATTAATGTTTCTACGGATACATCTTCTCCACAAGTTTTTTTCAAGATCACCATTTAGCGTTTACATATTTAAATTCTTTGACACCATCCTTAAGAGCTTGCATTTGAAAAGTGTGCAGGGAAAGGCCCATGGGTCTGGCTCTCAAATACATATTCTTTTCTTTGCCCCCCCTAGCTCAAATACCTTGCCCCATATCCTTAAAGAGGGGAAGAATACAGAGAACATAGTTTAGAGGGAAAACACAGGACAAATAAAAGGTCTTACCCTAGTCCTCCTACAAAATGTAGACCAAAATTTATGGTTTTCGGGCTTCCCTGGTGGCGCAGTGGTTGAGAGTCCGCCTGCCGATGCAGGGGACACGGGTTCGTGCCCCGGTCCGGGAAGATCCCACATGCCGCGGAGTGGCTGCGCCTGTGAGCCATGGCCTCTGAGCCTGCGCGTCCGGAGCCTGTGCTCCGCAACGGGAGAGGCCACAACAGTGAGAGAGGCCCACGTACCACAAAAAAATAAATAAATAAATAAATAAATTATGGTTTTCCACATGACTCTCCAGCTAAGAATTTTTTTTAATATTATTCAAGTGTAGTTGATTTACATTGTTGTGTTAATTACTTCTGTACAGCAAAGTGACTCAGGTATACATACACACACACACACACAAACACACACACACACACCACATCTTTATGTCGATGGACATTTAGGTTGTTTCAGTGTCTTGGCTTTTGTGACTAATGCTGCTGTGAACATAGGGATGAATGTATCTTTTCGAATTATAGTTTTTTCTGGGTATATGCCCAACAGTGGGATTGCTGTGTCATATAGTAGCTCTATTTTCAGTTTTCAGACCCTCCATACTGTTCTCCATAGTGGCTGCACCAGTTTACATTCTCACCAACAGTATACAGCTATTAGTTTTTTAAATCCCTGATACTCTCCACTCTGAACTCCTCTTTTAGATTATGGAATGTGCCTTTTAGAACAGCGATTGTGCCTTATACATCTTTTTGCTCCCCACAATCCCCAATCAGTATAAAATAATAGGTAAGTATCTATTGAAATAATAAATGTATAAATAGTTGAGGGTGGAGTTGGAACTGCCACAGAAATGCAGGAATTAATGAATAAAGGAGCTGAGTAAAGTAGAGGTAATAATATAACATCCATGGAATAGAGGAGGGCAAAATGCTGAAAAGCATGAATTGTCTAAATTAGTGATGCAGTTAAAGCTTGAAATTTATAAAGCAGCTGCCTCCAAAGGCAACGTGTCTAAAGTCAGTGAGGTCCGCCTCCCACATCCCCCAAGGTGTGAAGACATCAGGAATGGAAGAGACTATGGTAAAGTGGGTGGCACACTTCCCATTCTAGAGAGAAGCTGAAAGCTGCTGTGTTCCTGCTGAGTGAGGCTAAGATGGGAATATTGCCAGACCTCCCCATACTTCAAAAAAAAAAAAAAAAAGAAACTGGATATGTAGTTGTTTATGGAAAATCTGATATTTTTAAAGCTTTGGCAGTGATTTCTAATATTTTTAAAACATTGCATGGCCAAAGAAACCCTCCCAAGCCCTACATGTTTACCAAAAGATCTACTAATTAAAGAGATCTGATACTATAATATTTAGTGAAGGCGTTAGGGATTTAGATTAAGTTCTGAAACTGTTTTCAGACCAAGCCTGAGTAACTACTGTTTCACTCAAATATTCTAGATTGGTAACAGCGTTCCAACACCCGAGAATTTTTGACTGCATCATGCTTTGCTTCGCAGGTTGCCTTAGTGTCTGCTCTGGACTCTCCCCTCTGCCAGCTGATCTGAGCCCATCCTTGTTATCCGAAGCTGCCGCTCAATAGTCAGGCTAGAGAAATGACATTAAATTAACATTCAGATTTCTGATTGCGTGAGACAGCTTGACATGGAAATGTCACTTTAAAAAACTCTGGTTTCAAACACTACCCACCATGATTATAACACTACAGTGCACTGTATTGACTGTCCTATCCCCCTCTGCATGTGAGCCCCAAGATTGTGTCTGTCTCCTTCTCTGTCATGTCCCTGTTACCTGATGCCATTTTCTCAACTCTGATGTAAGTTTTGCTGCCCTCTATAGACACAGCCTCAGGAGCCCTCATCCAATACCCATCCTCACAGACAGAACTGTTGAAAACATAAGAGCAGTTTTGTGACTCGGATGTGTCTTCATACTGTAATGATATGAAGGTATGGGAGTGGCCATCAAAGGTCGTCATGGTAAGCTTAAGCTTCCACAGTCTCTTCCTAAAACCCAGACATTTTCTTTGTCCTCTTTTTATGACCTTAACTCACTAAAACCATGTTTTGATTAATATTCATTCTAACATTATTCAAATCCATTTCTTTCTTTAATGTTGAATTCACAAGCTGTATTTCTATGGCATAATTATTTAGCAGTCACATAAAATGTGTATCTGGTCATTATTAACAGGCTCATTTATACATGGGCCACATAAAATTTGCATTCTTATGCCAGCGACTCATTTATTAATGGTAATAAATACACCCAGCAACAGGCCAAGCACACTTCAGAGGCTTGTAACTTGAGAATGGTCAGAGTAGATGTAAAATGTAATGTGTTTTTTTTTTTTCAAATAACTTTAGAAAAGAAAACCACTTTCAACAGAACTTGGAAGTGAAAAAGAAATAGAGAGAGGAAGGAAGGGAGGGAGGGAGGGAAAGAGAGGGAGAGAGAGAGAGAGGAAGAGAGAAAGAGAGAAAGGAAGGGAGAAAAGAAGGAAGGAAGGGAAAGAGAGAAAGAAAGAGGGAAGGAGGTAGAAAGAAGAGACAAAAAGGAAAATTTCTAGTGATATATTAATAGATTCAAAAGGAATGCCTTTCTACAGAAAGAAAGCTTATTCCTACCATGAAGTTCAACAAGAGGGAAGGAAAAGCAAGCTTGCAGATCTTTCCTTTTCTAAAAAAAAAAAAACTACTTATAATTATATCAGTATGGTTTCTCTCTGCATAGCATATTAGACTTTATAACTGAGGCAGCCTTGAACATTTTTATGACCCCCCAGCATGCTCCCTAAGATGCAAAGAGGTTTGCCCATGGGTCAGAAAAGTATAGGAGACCTCAAGACCGTGTCAGGAGGTTAGACATATGCAATAAAAGGCAATCATTTTGTGAATATTGGTGAGAATTAATAGCACTTTATTTTGTGGCTTGCTGAGGGAACGTGTGCTTGATGCTGTACAGAAGTACTTCTCGGGTGTTTTAATAGAAACCATGTGTGTGTGTGTCAGGACTTGGAGCGCAAACCATCCCAACTGGGGGCTGAGGCTCTGCAGACCTCTCAGGCTTTCCCATGTCTCTTAAAAAAATTAAGAGTTTCCATCCACATTCACAGCTTGAAGGGGAGTCATCAACTTGATAATCAAAGTCTCTCAAGCTATTTTATTCTAGTTGTAGAATGGACTATACCCAATGACAAGGTTCAAAACTCTTTAAGTCTAGTTTGGTGGTACCAAGAGGTCTGAGAAGAGAGGAAGAAAGATGTCAGGTCTGTTTCTAGGAAATCACTGGTCTAAAAGCTGGGATAAGCACAGGTATAGCACCTCCTTGCAAAAGCAGCTTTCCCAGATGATGGCTGAATAAAGGACAGTCTTAAACCTCCAATCTGGGAAGAGAGAGTGAGATGTACATTTATAGATATGTCAGGAAGCTTCCTTCTCTTCTCTCCCATAGTTAACAGAATTGAGGAAGTTTGGGGTCCAGGATGGGGCAGGGGATGTTGATGAGGAGGCCTTTCCCAAAGAGAAAGTGAGGTGTGTTATCTGAGAGGTTTAAGTTAATGCACAGCCTGCTGGCCCCTTCTAGACATTCAAGGCCAGAGCTTCCTCCCCCAGGGAAGTGTACTGTTTCTGTGTGTGCATTGTTTGGGGCCTCTGTTTGTGTTCAACTGTCAAAACGACTTCAGCGTAGCTACTTCTACTACACTGTGTGATTTGGTTTATCTACCAGAAGAATCAGACTTGACTGAACAGTTTTTTTAATTTATTTTTTCTAACAGCTGTGAAACTTTTAAGAAATGGGAACTGTGAATCTCTGGAATATAAAATTCATTGTCATGGACTTGAATCAATAATTACTTCAGTAAATTACAAGCTTATGACTAGGTTCAGCTGTATTTGTGAAGCTTCAGAAGTTCTTTAGGTTCAATATTTCTATTAGTCCTAAAATAACATTTTTGTAGCCTTTTTCTTAAAATGTTTTAATGAATATGAACTATAGAGGACAGTTCTAGATACAGTTGAATTATGACCATGACTTAGTATTTTATGATACATTGGAAAATGGCTTGATCAGAGTTAATACTGATTAGACCTAGCTGTTCAATAGCTTGGATAAATACGTGTTTCTTTTTATTGAAAATCTATGTTACCCAAGGCATAGGCCAACATATTAGCTTTCTAAATCACATAGTCTGTGCAACCGTTTAAACTCGAGACCAGAAAGAGGCTGTCGTAAATCCACCACTCCTGGGGTTGGGTGGGAAATTAGGGGAAGAAGAAGGTCAGGAACCACATAGAGAGAAGATTCTTGTGCCTGTTGGTTTCTGAGCCTTTCCTAGGACATATCCTGGGATAGGCTGATGTGCTCACAGGCTTGCATGAGTATTTTTCACATTCCTTTTTAAAAAGGAGAAAAAAAATTAATATAGGCAGTCTACTAATCTCTTCCCTAAGTGAATAGAGACTGACTACAAGCCAATCATAAACCAATTCTAGAACATATTAGAGACTTTGGTATTCTAGAAGGCAGCATTTTCCAAAATAGGGTACACTAACATCCTTTGGGATATGGAAAAATATCATAATTTCTATTATTATTTAGGCTGTATCAAAATATTAAGCTTCGCTAATAGTAAATATATGGATCAGCCACAGCAGTTGTATATAGTTTATTAATAAGTACACGTGTATCGGGAATGCTTGCTAAGTTCTTTTTTAACTGCTCTCAGTCACTGCTGTTCTGTCTCAGAAACAGTTATTTCCTAAAACCCAGCAGGGAGAATCTGCCTCATTAACTTATTCCATGCCCAGAGTCTGAACAATTGTTTTTTTCCAGAATTATTTGTGGTGCATCATCCGACCACCCTGGTCCCCGAGAACTCCAGTGTCTCATGTGGTGAATGATAGTCTTATTCTAAGTTCTCCTCCATTTTCAAAGACTTCAGGAGGAGTTTCAGCCTTGAGTTTTACCGATTACTTACTGAAAAGAGCCCTGGAGTTACTGCTATCCGTCGGGTAATTAGGTAGTTCCAAGGAAAATAATAAAACTGTTTTGTGCCTGGGAGATTAGAATGGCACACGGTGACTCATATTAGTCAGCTGAGTAATTATGTAATTACAGAAGAAGGGGAAGAGAACCCTTCAGATTGTTTTTCCTAAGAGGCCCTTTTGGAAGCGTTCCAGCCCATCAGGTACTTGTGTAATTAGGTCGGGGGCACAATCCATAAGGAAAGGCTAGGGGCGGGGAGTCATTAAAAAAAAATGTTTATGTAAAAGATCCTGGTGGAGGAAGAAAAGGGAGTGTTTAAAATATTCACCCAGACTCCACACCTACTAGATAGGACGCCGTAAACGTTAAGGAAAATGGTGTTTCATGGTAACTTGAGGCCATGTGTCCATGGGTAGAATAGGATGAAGGACCACGGCGTATTTTGAATAATCATGACCATTTATTAAGCCTACGCTGGGGGCTTTCTTCCAGTCACTCAGTACAGTGGCCCTTGTGTTTTCCCTATTTCTGCAGAGAAATAAACTGAGAGGCTCAAAGAATTTGAACCTAGGTCCTTTGGGCTCCCAACACCTGCTCTTCCCACTGCACCATGCTGCTGCCTACCAGCATTTCTGTACTGAATTACACAGGTTGTCCTGCTAGCATAGATTACTAGGATTATTGCTCATTTCATCTCCACTTTGTATAAATCTTATCTACACAGTGAAAAACACTGGATTGAAAAATTGTTAATTCGATGATTTGGGCCATTCAAATTACCAATCTGTATTTCCTACATGGTTCAACTGAATGGCTCCGCCTTGCAGAATACTTTGTACAAAGCATCTCTACCCCCCAACATATGATATCCCAAATAAATGCATCCAGCTTTCCCATGTTAACGTATGTCAGTAAAAGCAGAATGTTGATATTTTGAAGGAATGTATTACGATGTTCAAGGGCTTATTTCATTGTCCAAGTTTTGCTTGTATATATTCACTAAGGTTAAAAAAATGTTTATAACTGTATCTCAATTTCTGAGACATTCTGCATGTGTTGATTAATCTTTATGGTAGCAGAAAACTAGTGGATTCTCTGGGGAAAGACATTGCTCTCAAGATTTCTTTACTCTTTATCTGATTGTTCTGCTCTATACAGCGATGCTTTTATAGTTTTAGGGGATGAAAAAGATTTATCTGCAGAGAAAGAAATTAAGGTCATGTCTCTCTTTAGTTCAGCAGTGATATAACTGTCCTTGGTACAGAAATGAAACCAGGCATAGTTTTCAGCTGATTTGGAGAAGTCTTGTGGATCAGGCCAGGTTGAAGTAGCTCAGAATAAGCAGTGGGACTCTTCAGAGGTGCCTGTGGAAGACTGACATCCCAGGAACTGGGAGAAAGGAGCCAGGTTCGGAAGGGCAAGCTGAGGCTCATCAGAAACAGTTTTCTCTACCAGTTCTAGACAGATTTTGTCCTCCTCCACTACTGACTTTAGCATTCATGTGATTGGACAGAGAATTGTCAAAAGTCCACCAAATATTGATTTAGAGTTTCGAGAATTTCAGCGTTGACTTTGGAATATGTATGATCTAGACTAGCAATTTTTCCTTACTAATTTCCATCATTCTGGCCATTCTTTTTCCAATTGAGATGCTTGTCATGAAAACGTTGGCAGACTTTCTGGGACAGGCTTTGAGGTTCATAAAGGCAAGAGGGCATACTTTGAACATGTAGTTCTGTGACATCTGTCTGTGCAAAATGCCTCTTATGTAGTGTTGAGAATTAAAGCATGGGATTTTAGCTCAGCTTCTTCACATTGATTGGACTTTTAGATATAAGCGGATGGTGGGGCTCTCGGTGATTTCCTGTAGAATTAATGAACATTTCAGGTATTTGATAGGAGCTACCTAAGTTCCTGGATCTGTTCATTTGATAAATATTTTTGGCACTGTGAATAAATAAGACACAGTTCCCTCTCCCAAAGACCTCAAAGTCTAGTAAAGGGAAGACATGTAGAGAGGTAACTGGTTGTGAGTGACATGGTAAGTAATAGAATCAAGCAAACAGGAAGAGGATCCTTAACTATTTGGGGAAGGAAAGCTTCATGGAAGAAAGAATATTTACTCTGGATTTTTAAGGATAATTAAAAGAGTTTTCTAAGCAGATGAGGAAGGGAACTTCAAAAAGATGGAAAAGCATATGCCAGGCTTATATAAGTGTGTCGTTTCTCGACTCATGGAGTTTCATGTGACAACATGCAGATGGTATGATGAGATGGCTGTGCAAGAATCAAACCTGGAAAGCTCTGCCCCAACCCACTCCAGACTGTCTGGGGAAAGGGTCCAGCAGGAGGCATGTTCACCACCACAGGGTTAGCCTTATTTGAGCACAGGAGACACATTTCATTACCGTACGACCAAAGTTATCTGAAATGGTCAATATTTTACAAAAGGATCAATCCTAAAGATGAGACCCTTGAGCTAATATTTTTAAAAAATTTTATTGAAGTGTATAGCTGATTTACAATGTTGTTTTAGTTTCTGGTGTACAGCAAAGTATTTCAGTTATATATATAATATATATTTTTTCGTATTCTTTTCCATTATGGTTTATCATGGGATATTGAATATAGTTCCCTGTGCTATACAGTAGGGCCTTGTTGTTTATCCCTCCTAAATATACTATTTTGCATCTGCTAATCCCAAACTTCCAATCTTTCCCTCTGCCACCCCCTCTCCCCCTTGGCAACCACAAGTCTGTTCCCCACATCTGTGAGTCTGTTTCTGTTTCATAGATAAGTTCATTTGTGTCATATTTTAGATTTCACATGTAAGTGATATCATAGGGTATTTGTCTTTCTCTTTGTGACTTGCTTTGCTTAGTATGATAATCTATAGGTCCATCCATGTTGATGCAAATGGCATTATTTCATTCTTTTTCATGGCTGAGTAGTATTCCATTGTATATATGTACCACATCTTCTTTATCTATTCATCTGTCAGTGGACATTTAGGTTGCTTCCAGGTCTTGGCTATTGTGAACAGTGCTGCAATGAACAAAGGGGTGCATGTAACTTTTTGTATTACAGTTTTGTCGGGTTATATGCCCAAGACTGGTATTGCTGGATCATATGGTAATTCTATTTTTAGTTTTCTGAGGAACCTCCATATCGTTTTCCATAGTGGCTGCACCAATTTACATTCCCACCAACAGTGTTCTCCCTTTCTCCACACCCCCTCCAGCACTTGTTATTTGTCCTTTGAGGTGATACTTTTTAAATGAAGCTTTACTTCTCAGAAGGCTCATGATTTCAGAAATATTAAAATTATGTCCTGTTACACTTGAGTGAAGAGGTCTCTTTTTAGAGGAAAAGTATTACCTGTATTCGGTTCGAGAAGTCAAATAGTTCTGCGTGGCTTATGACAAAGCAGCAATGCCCTGCTCCGGCATTTTCCAGCAATGATTCCTGCTCCCTTGGGGCAACTGTTTTCAACTTTTCAGCAATTTTCTTTTATTCTGTTTTAATGTTTCTAATCTACTTTTTCACACTGTTTGTGATTATTCAGTAGTAGAAATGATTTACTGACATCCAATTATAGAAGATCAAAATTTAACTCTTTCATATTATACTCATGTACTCAGTTCCCATCCGCATTTTCCAACATAGCTCTAGCACAATTTTAATTCAATCAGCATTCAATATTATGCATATGATTGTATAAACATTGCTGTTAGACAAAAATGCCATATTCTTTGATGACTCTTCCTTTTGTCATATAAACTGGCTTGGTTCTTGCTGACCATCCACTCCTCTTTGACTCAAGCTACAATTTACTGTTTTAATTCTCTCTGGTCTGCAAAGTTTTCCATATGCTTTCCAGATACTAAAATTTTGTTGATATCTTTCATCTGCTGTCATCTCCTCTCCCATTCTCTTTAACTTTGTGGATTTATGCCTTTAGGGAGGAAGTAGAGATAAATGTGTATCTTTGATATGCTGTGTTTAACATAGGTAGAATAGGCCTTTCTAGGTGGGACCATAGAAAAGGCAGAAGTGGAATTTTAAGTGAAAATGTTTAATCATCACAGAGGAAAAGCAGGTGTTGAGATAGAGCAGAGTTTCAACTACTTGTCAGGGGTATTGAGAAACACAGATAAAGTACAAGTACGGAGGAGGAGAATGCTCACAATTGTCATTCTATTTGTAAATGTAGGAGAGAGGGAGATTTTGCAGCAAGAAGACAGGTGTTGGCCTGAGGTTTATAAAGAAATGAAAAAAGGAAGCTTGCAAATACTTTTGAAGAACTGTCTAAAGATGCTTTGTACCTAAAAATCAAAGTAGAGTCTACCCTCTTTGAATCTTAAGTGCTTAAAAATATGAGAAACATGAGAGGAGGATAAGGGTATTTGCAAATATCAGGTGATAAATCTTTGAATTTGTACAGGAAGAAAATTTATTGCTAATAGAGCTTTTTTCTGTTTAAAAATAAGACCCCATATTCAATTCAATTGATTTTTGAGGATACGACTATTAATTCATTAGCACCTCTGTGTTATCAGACAACAGATACTTCAAAGAAGTTACAGTTAAGAAAAGTCAATGAGACAAAAGTACAACTAAAATAAGTCAAGGTGAACTAACTCATGGAAGAGAACATGAGTGAGCTGAGAGTTCATGCAGATGAGAAACTACTTTTATCTTGGAGGAGGTAACATCTTAAAAGGTCCCTGAAACAGGATTTTTCAGGCAAAAAAAAAAAAAAAATGGTGAGAAATGTGTTCTCTGAAGAGTCAGAATGCACAATGACATAAGGGCATGGGAGGGCTAGGTGCACTTGGAGGACAACCCGTAGTGAACTTGGGCAAGAACCTTCATGTCAACATTTTGAAAGTTGGTTAAGAGACTTGAGATAAATTGATGCCAAGTTATAGAGGACTTTTATTGAGGTTCTTGAGGCATTAGCCATATTCCTTCACCTATGGGTTCTGAACATTTTGACAGAAAGAAACAGGAGTCAGACACAAATTAAGTTACCAGCAGAATTTACAATAAAGTTAGCATGGGGGATGTAGTTTGGAACAGGAACTTAGTCAGGCTTTCTAAATTTTGCATGTATTTGTCTACAGAGCATGTCGACAACCACAAGCCTCTAGACCCAAGGGTGGAGTCTGTGGAAGAGAGGGGACCAGGGATGTCTTATAACAGAAATCAGCCAAAGCTCGACTACATCACGGGTATACAAAGATCTTTACCTCAGTCTTACCAGACTGGGCAGAAATGAATGTTCTCTCTGACACTGCTCTCTCTTGAAGGAGGGACCAGAAGTGAAATTTCTTCTATGGAAATGTGGTGTGGAGAATGAGTGTTAGGTGTCTCCACCAACCACCAACAACCTTGACTGTCAGGTAGAAGAAGTCATGTGGGCTTCAGTAGAGCAGGAGAGCTACTAGAAACCTTGGAGTAAGGTGCTAGGGTAGAACTGCTCTCTAGGAAGAAAAATCAGGCGGCTGTAGGCAAAATATCTTAGAACAGGATGGATGTAAAGGTATTGCAAGAAGGTGGGATGCTGTGATTTCAGGGGTGAGAGGAAGGAAAAAACTAAAGCTGCTTACGGACAGTGGGTGTGGAAGGATGGGACAGCTGTGAGGAAAGGAATGAAAAACACTCTAGGACAGTTGGAAGAGGAGAGCAAAAGGGGCAAAAGGTCAGTGATTCAAATCAGGATAACTAGATTAATGATAATTCCATTCACAGAACTGGAGAAGTGATTAGAAGCAGAAACTGGAGAGGAATGAGTTGTTTGTGGACATAATGAGTGTGAGTTATCAAACCATAGGAAAATGTCCAAGAGAATACTGGAAATGTGGATAAGAAAAGAGCATCAGGGCCAAAAGAGAGGATCTGCAATGAAAATTAGGAAATCACTAAGTCCCCTGTTTAACTCAACTGACCCCTCCCCCCCAGTTTAAAACTTTATCAACAAGGGAAGCCATGTGTTGGTTTACGCTGTGATGGTGCTCCCTGTCTCAACATCAGCTGTCCCTTTTAATGTCCTGACACCATTACCAGGCTTTTATAAGGGAGACTGTCAATAAATTCAGGTAAGTCACTTCATTTCCTGGTGTTTTTCTCCTCATGGATAAAGTGGGGTGGTAATAGCACCCATCGCAAAGGGTTGTGGGAACTCGATGAGTTAATATTCGTAAAGTGCTTAGAATAGTGTCTGGCATGTAGCAAGTCCAATAAAAGTGGTGTGGCTCTTACTGTGTTTTTGTTTTGCTCTTGTTCATGAAACACCCTGCCTGGAATCTTTTGAAGTATAAATTTTGGAAAGGAAACCTAATGGAGCCACAGGGCACCATGACCCCGTTCATCCCACAGATATGGTTGAGCTCCTACTTTGGGCGTGGATGCCACTGTCCTTGCCCTTGAGGGGTCCTCAGTTTAATAGGGGCTGGGTGGGGGTCCACAGGGACACAGAACCAGTACAACCCAATCAAGACTGGGATCTGTGGATAAACAAAGGCTCTGAGGTGAGTTAGTGAAACTTGTGCTGCAGAAACTAAAGTAGTTTCATGGGGCTAAAACACAGAAAGCCGCTCTTAACCCACTGCTTATTAATTCATCCATTGGTTTATTTATTCATTTAGACTTTTTTTTTAAACAAGTTAAAACTTTATTTTCTCCCCAATTTTAATTTTTTAAATTGAAGTAGAGTTGATTTACAATGTTGTATTAATTTCTGCTGTACAGAAAAGTGATTCAGTTATACATATATATACATTCTTTAATTTTTATTTTATATCGGCATATAGTTGATTAACAATGTTGTATTAGTTTGTGTACAGCAAAGTGATTCAGTTCTACATACACATGTATCTGTTCTTTTTCATATTCTGTTCCCCTTTAGGTTATTGCAGAATATTAAGCAGAGTTCCCTGTGTCATACAGTAGGTCCTTGTTGATTATCTATATTATATATAGTGGTGTGTGTATGTTAATTCCAAACTCCCAGTCTGTCCCTCCCCCCAACCCTTCCCCTCTGGTAACCATAAATTCGTTCTCTAGGTCTGTGAGTCTGTTTCTGTTTTGTAAATAAGTTCATTTGTATCATTTTTTTAATCCCACATATAAGCGATATCATGTGGTATTTGTCTTTCTCTGAATTCAGACTTTTTTGGAACAAGGAGCATAGCTAAGCGTTACATGAAATATGTAGATAAATGGTTTGTTCTTTGTGACCTTGAGAAGCCAGTTGTCTAGTGGAGGAGAGAGGCATGTGAAAACCTGTAAGCCAGTGGAGGAGCTGAAGGAGGGTGGGAGGGGTGCAGAGGAGCCCGGGGGGCCACATGTTCCCTCCTACCCCAGGCAGAGCTGCAGGGGCTCTGCGGAGATGGCGGTCTTTGATTTGACCCACCAGCTCACTTCTTGGTGCATTTGGATGTATAGGCAGAGGCCACCTCAGGCAGAGGCACAGGATGAGCAAAGGCAAGGGGCTCGAGATCCCAGGTGTGTGAATCACTTTCTCCTACCACTTGCCCTTGGCGGGAGAGAGGGGGCAGGGGTGACCACAGTGTGAGAAGCTGAGAAGCAGGGGGACTGTGGATGCTGAACAGGCCATAAAGCAAAGGGCTGGGGTGTGGACAGCTAACCGTGTCTCCTTAGCTCTTTTGCCAAAAGCCAGCTCTGCTTAGGAATCTAAAAGGAAAACTGAGATTATTTATGTGCTACCACCAGCAATACATCGGAGGCCAAGAGGAGTGAGAGTTATTGAGCTGGTTCAAAGCAATCTCGATTATTGAAAATGAATGAAATTGAATTCCACTTCCTACAGAGTCATTTATTGAGAGACAAAAGCAATTAATATTGCAAATAAAATAATTGTGAACTTCTGAACTAAATTACCATGCAGATATAATGTACTGTCTCATCAGCCTTTAAATACTTCATGTATTAGAAACTCATAACACCCGTTTCTGAACCCGAGGCTACATCGTTAACGCTTATTCGTTCTGCTTTTGCCAAAAAGCAGTTCTCAAGAGTAACAAATTAAAAGTCATCGTTTCAGAAATATGATTCCAAAGTTAAAATTCACAACCATATTGAGGTTTGAGATTTCAATTTGTAAATTAATCCTGTCATTTGGTAAATTAAAAAAAAGAGAGATGAACTGGTAAGGTGTCCCATAGTTCCTTGACAGCAACAGGAATTTTTGCACATTATTGCAAATTTAGCATGTCCTGGAAGTACCTGTTGCCAAGTACCAGGCATGCATTTGATGGATGATTCTGCTGTCAGCCTCAAGCATCCTTGTGGTAACTGATTTATGTACTGAGGGCCCTTGAGAATTCAAAGTGCATTGCATGTGCAGAGATAGTACAGAGATTGTAACTCGCAGAAGTTCCAACTTGAGTCACCTTGTTTTATGGGAACACTACGGGGTCTCTAGAAGAGTCCCTTCCCATTTAGGAAATGAGCTGTCTTAAGTAGGCTTCCCAGAAGCAGAGCTTATGGTGAGGATTGGGGGAAAGTAAGAGGAAGAGCTGGGGAGGGGTAGGACAGGAAAGAGGAGACTAACAAAGGGGTCGTATCAAGAAAAGTACGCTGGAGAGTAAGTTAGGTCCTGTCCTGCTGGGGAGCTCTGGAACTAATGTAGGACGTACCCGGAGTCACGGCACCATATTTATTACTCCTGTATCTGATGATCAGCCCACAAAGAGTCACAGGTGCTGGCTGTTTGGAGTGAACACACCTGGGGAGCTGGTGTGTGCAAAGCTCCAAAAGGGATCTAGGAGGGTGTGGGCAGTGCTATGTCCAGTATTCCATGATTATCATTAAATGCTATGGGAAGAAAGTTTAATTTTACCAGTCCATGGTGACAGTAAATAATCACTATCATCATCCTGGGAAACATGCCCAACTCTTGGCAGTTTTCTTGATTCAGAGCCCAATGTGCAGGAAGAGGTTTCAAAGGGGCCAAGAGATTAATTTCCTGCTGGCACCAGGCTGGTGGCAGAGGACTGACACATGCTAGGCACTCTCCTAAGATAGGAAAACAAACCATGAGAGGCGGGGTAGGCACTGTCAGTGTGAGAAAGCTTCCAAACAGCTGGTATAGGCAGTGGGGGAGAGGGGAGCCTCTGAGAAGCCAAAGAGATAGACCCATCTAAAAGCACTGAAATTCAGCCTTAAAGAGTACTGGCTCAAAAACATATCTGTGTGCACAATTTGACCTGTAGCTCACCAGTTTGCAACACCAAATGTCTAAAATAAAGGACCTTAATATGTGCAAAAATATGGTTTGGACATTGATAGAAAACTTTCCAGAATATAGAAAGCAGGTGTAAAGGGAGAAGAAGGTTGAACCTACTAGATTCTTGCCACCTGTTTAAAAGTTGGGACTCTGTCTCAGAGCAATAGATGCTCTTAGTAGCAAGGTGTTTTTTTAAAAATTTTTATTGGAGTATAGTTGATTTACAATGTTGTATTAGTTTCAGGTGTACAGCAAAGTGAATCAGTTATACATACACCTGTGTCCACTCTTTTTTAGATTCTTTTCCCATATGGATCATTACAGAATACTGAGAAGAGTTCCCTGTGCTATACAGTAGGTCCTTATTAGTTATCTATTTTATATATAGTAGTGTGTATTAGTTATCTATTTTATATATAGTAGTATGTATATGTCAATCCCAATCTCCGAATTTATCTCCCCCCTTCTCCTCTGGTACCAATAAGAAGATTGTTTACTATCAATACATCTATGACTCTATTTCTGTTTTGTAGATAAGTTCATTTGTACCATTTCTTTAGATTCCACATATAAGTGATATATGATTTTTGTCCTTCTCTGTCTGACTTAACTTCATCCAGTATGACAATCTATAGGTCCATCCATGTTGCTTACTCAGCCATAAAAAAGAACGAAATAATGCCATTTGTAGTATCGGGTTATATTGTGATGGAATTTTCAGTATATGTCTAATACCTGTTGATTTGTTTAATACTTGTGTGCATCTCAGGGAAGATAATTAAACCCTTGTTTTGGCTGAGGGTTTTGCCATCAGCATTTTAAGAGGATAGAATTCTTTCAATTATTCAACAAAATATAGTGTTATTTGTCTTTACATACAAAATAAAATACTCTCTCAGCGCAATTCTTCCTTTGACCTTACTCAGAATCCTGAGGGAAAAATCTCCTTAATGACCAATAACCAGCTAAAGTTCATGTAAATTGATTGAATGTAGAACAAATTACTAAGCCTTGAAGTAACCATATCGTTAGTATATGAGCCTTCGTTGTTAGCTCTCCATGAAGCAGTATTTCATGGTGGCACTCCCCACCATTTAGCCCAAATACCAGGACATTGTTGCAGTTTCCACAGTGATTCACCATTGATGATCAGGTAGATCATTGAAACGTTAGCTTCTAACCTTGAAGCTTATGGGCTGAGTCGGAATGGTCCCACTGCTACATTTAAGCTTTATAAGACTTTCTGCCGGAAACTTCCATGCTTGTTGCCTTCAGCATGCAAACCAGTTCCACTGGCATTTATAAACCAGTAGGGAAGAGACATTTTAGGGATCTTTTGCAATAAGCACTCTTGTGTACTGATTATGACTTAAAGTAAGATATTCCATTGTTAAGTGACTTGTGGTTGTCTCCGTAATTTTTCAAATTACATTTGAGAATGGGAGTTGGGTTTTGATCGAGTTATTTTATAACTTTTAATTTAAGACAAAAATGCTTACTCTAGAGACTGAATTTTAAATCCCTAATCTCTTAGAAACATCATAAGCAAAAATCGGTACTTAAAATGGAGCCTCAATTAATCTAGGTTGGCTTTCCTCACTGACTGAATTTACCAGATAATTGAGTAACTTTCCCCTTCGATTTTTGTTTTGATCACTTGGTGTAGGAAAGGCTTCCTCATTCGTGGATCCTGTGGTATTGAGAGCAGCTTCAAAGGAAAAATGAGAACTTCTTTTGTTTCAGTTTCTTGGCCTTTAAATTGTATTTGTGCTTGCTTTTATATTTTAAGGAGATGATGAACTTTAATTCATTCCAACCTACTGGAGGAAGACTAGCCCAAACAATGGAGAAAGCTCAGCTATCAGTTAGTTTTAAAGAAATAGAATATTTTTACTAAAGGCAGTGTATTCAGAGCTTGACAAATAAAGTCCTTTAGAAAAGCTCTCCATGAAATTGAATTATTGCTTAGAAAAAAATGATTCACACAGAGTTGTTTGAAAAACATGTTGCTTACACTATTAATTTGCTTTGGAAGCCTGTCTTTATAGGTGATGTAAAGACAGAGTTCTGCACAATCAGCATTTTATACATATACACACATGCGTGCGCGTGCGTAATATTTCCTGAATTAGACTCTCCTCTCTAGACATGGCTGACCAATGTCTAATCATGCACTTCCATTCCACTCAGATTGCAGCATTCTCAGTGTGAACTTCCTGCACTTTGACTTTCACCTAAATGGTACTGGGGTGCCTCTGGTTAATTATATTTGGAGTTCAAAGTTTTGACTATGGCTGATTTATCAGATGTAATCTTTTAAAGGCATAAAATTAAATAATGGGCAGTGCGCGGGTAAAGATTAACTTTCCCTAGATCATCAAGATTGATGGTCTTGGTGTCCATAAATACACTGGAGGTTGATATAGTACACTCTGCTTTCATGTGGTTGGGTTCTGTAAGTTCTGAGAGGTTAATTGCGGGAAACGTTTTGCCAAACTTGGGCCATTAGAGATTACAGGAACCGACCAACCAATCTAATGACTTTTGATTTTAAGATGTTGCAAAGCTTTAGTTGTTTTGTTCTTTTACCTAGTCTCGCTGAAGTATTTAATGAGATCTGTGCCAAATGAAGCAAAAAGATATGACTCCTGCCCTCATGGAGCTTACAATTGAATCGGCAGGTGCATCAAAACCAAGTAAAAAGCAAATAAGTACAATATTATAAGTTATTTTAAAAAGAGCTCAGAAATGAATGACCTACTGCCCTAAGAAAAAGAATGAGGGCTTCCCTGGTGGCGCAGTGGTTGAGAGTCCGCCTGCCGATGCAGGGGACACGGGTTCATGCCCTGGTCTGGGAGGATCCCACATGCCGCGGAGCGGCTGGGCCCGTGAGCCATGGCCGCTGAGCCTGCGCGTCCGGAGCCTGTGCTCCGCCACGGGAGAGGCCACAACAGTGAGAGGCCCGCGTACCGCAAAAAAACAAACAAACAAAAAAAAACAACTGTTTACTTAGATTCAGTTAAAATGATATGCTTCCTGAATCATTGAAATGATTGATTCCATGAAGTTCTGATCATATGGGTAGACATAATCTAGAGACTTTACAGTTATGTTTATAACTATAATTTGCTGCCCCTAAATAATTCTTATGATAATATAATATGTGGTCAATGCAGAAAGATTGCAAATTTACCGAAAGATCCAAAAATTTACTATAATTCTTTCGCCAAGTGGTAGCCAGTATTGACATTTTGGCTGGAATCCTCCCAGTTGCTTTCTGACATACATAAAAATCTTTACACATATACATTTTCACAAGAAATGGAATCCTATTATATGTAGTATTTTACAGCCATTTTCTACTTTTTAGAACCAACATTTCCCCATGATCTTTTATACATTGTTTTTATATTATAATTTTAATGGTTGCATAGTACTTAATAACATTGTTGCATCTCAGTTGCCTTAAGCAAGCCACTGTTTACATACATTTGTTTACTAGTTCTTCATTTTTATAAATAGTGGGATGTCTACCTTTTCCTTAATTTTAATTATTTGCTTAGGGTACACTCATAAAAGTGAAATTTCTTGGCTAAACTCCTGAGGCTTTGAATATATGACTGATAATATCCCCCCAGAAAATCATACTGATGTACACCTCCACTAGCTGGGACTGTGTCCATCCTCTCCATAGGTCACTTTTACTGGGTACTTGTTTTGATTTTAACTTTCATAATTTCGTCACAAAATGATTACAAAAATATGTTCTGTACTTTATATTTGATATAAAATAGGAATATATATTTAATGATTTTTGAGATTTGTAATGTTGCTTTTAAAATAAAACTAAAAACAAAATCAAATTTAGAGGAAATGGGAACTTCTAGGATATGAGCATTCTGAAGACAAAAGTTCAGTGTCTTGTTCTTTACAAAAGCAAGTCAACAAATTACAAATGCAAACATAAGTCATAGAATGGGAACCAAAAAAGATCATGTTTAGAGAAAACAAACTTGAAATCGGGGTAGAGAACCTTTGTCCCCAAGAATCACAGTTGGCTATGCTCTCTGATGAGAAATTAATTTTAGACTGAGTTATAAATACGGTGGTATCTTAGAATTCCTGTGACTATTCTCGTGAAAGAGATTCTAGTGAAATGGTCTGAGAAGAGTGAGTTGTCTGTGAAGGTTACTTCTAATAAAAATGACAAATGGAAAATTTTAAATTATAGTTTTCCCCTGCAAACATCTTTCCCTATGATTGGTAGTTATCAAAATTAAATGATCCTAGGAAATTGGGCGGCTGCATTAAATACAGCGGCGGGGGTTAGAATTATAAGGAATTTGAAAGATTGCCTAACCCAGCTCCTCATTTTACAGATAAAATAGAGCCCTGCAGAGATGAAGGGAACTGCCTGAGGACCCATACCTGGTGAGTAAAGAAAGAAGAAATAAAGAAATTCACATAAGCAGATATTGAAGTAATTTAAATATTTAAAATATCGTGAAAGTTTCCCTGTATAATCTGATGCCTCAGATATAACCACAGTTTGGCATATGAACTTTGCAAGTATTTATATGTATACATAGAAGCAAATGTTAACTTTCTTCCGAAAACAGAGTCATACTATATATATATATATATATATATATATATATATATATATAAATCTTTCTGCAAATTGTTCTTTTACATACATCTTGTACAGATAGCCTTAGTTTCTCTCAGCTAACATGTAGATGGAATAGGGCAGAGGCTGGCAAACCTTTTCTGGAAAGGGCTAAATAATAAACATTTTAGGCTCTGTGGACCCACAGCCTCTGTCCCAGCTACTCAGCTTTGCTGTTGTGTCAAAAAAGGAGCCACAGACAATATGTAAACACGTGGATGTGTATTCCAATAAAACTTTGTAAAGACAAGCACAGGGAACATTTGTGCTACAGGTTATAGTTTTCTAACTCCTGAAATACAGAAAGAAGAAGAGTGACTTTGGTAAACAATGATGTCTGAGGAGGAAGCATGACGAATGCCCTGGGTATAGAGAGGAAGGGGACTGAGCTTGAGTTTCCATTATTAGATGTGGCCTTGGGTGAGGCATGTAGGCTCACTGGCCTCTTGAGTAAAGTGTGGGTACTAATACCCAGACTGCAGGGTTATTCTGAAAACTAAATGAAATAACCTGTGTAATTCAGTAGTTAGTATATGAGAAAATTCTGTTCCTCCCAGGATGGGGGTTAATGCAGAACTTTGGTACTCATGTAGGTGAAGAAGCACTTGGGCAAGGAAGAATTGCCCAAATTTACTGATATCTCCGCAAGTCCAAGACTTGTGTAGATCCTCTTAAAAATCATGTTCTCAAACTGTTGGCAAAGTTTGGGTAAACACAGCTATACCAGAATGATCCTGAGATTTCCTGAGAAAGGATTAGCATGCTTTGCATGGAATTTTGCAATAAAGGAAACACTTATAGTTTAATTCACAGTGATTTAAGAAGATGGACGATTTCTGAGAGGGGAAATCTAATTATAGTGAAAATAAAATTTCATCTACCCATCACTTCCTTCATTATTTATTATTTTTTATTGGGAAGATAAGTATGTACAAAGAATAGGAAAGAAAAACATATTAAAGTGTACTAGGAAAAAATAAGGAATTAATGTAATGCTACTTAACTATAAATTTCTCATATAATCACATTTTAATTTATCTTCAAGTGAACCTACTGGGTAAATTCAATTGGTTACTTTAAAGCAGAATTCCTATAGCCGTTCCAAATAACTGTATTTCTTTTTCTAATTCATTTCCAATTTAACGTATTTTTTATGACATGATAAATTTGTTTTTTTTCTCTGCTGGGATAGTTTCATTCAACTGAATATTTTAAAATTGAACACAACATTCTTCTGTTTTGTGTTTATGTTGTTGTTTTTTCTTAACTCCGAACTAGCTCTTTTTGTCCAAATTTCAATGAAAACTGGAATAATTCTATTAATTTATTGTTGCAGTTTATATTCTGGAGAGCAAAGTATTTTATACTAATTAAGTATTGCTAATAATGACTATGGCATAAAACTTAGGGGAAAAAAGTTAAGTGATTCAAGTTGATATAGTGTTCATTTTTGAGAATAAGTATGTGAATATAGTCAAGATATTTTGACAACTGAAGAATTTGCCCAACCTGATCTGGCGGTTGAGTCTGAAATGTAACACAGCCTTTTAATAGTCACAGAAGTTATCCCAGCAATGAGATCTACATCAGTGGTGGTACCATATTAAATCTTATAGTGAGGAAAGTATTTTATTCTCCTTTCACGTCTCCTCCAAAACTTTTGATTCTCTTGACAAGAATGGCTGTGTGGTGATATTCCATCTTCTGTAGCTGTTTTTAACAAAGAGATCAGCCCTGAGACTTACAGCTATCCTTAGGCCACAGCATCTAACCAGGATTCAATTGCACTGGGTTTTTTTCCCAATCCTTTTTATTTTTACAGTTTACCTTATATTTGTGGTAAGTGAAGCTGATTTATCACTTATAGGAGTGTTATAACTTGTCCATCTTAAACGTATTTATTCAGGTAAAAAACAAACAAAAAAGTGTGCTGACCTAAATAAAACTAATACATGAAGAATGGAAGTTGCTTGCCAACAAGGCAAAATTCATGCCAGTGGAATCTGAATAACAGAAGTTTAAGAAACAACTTAAAGACTATAGCAGTCATAAAATATTGGCGCTCAAAGGGATCTGTAGTGTGTACTAGTTGAAGACACTTGTTGTGCAAATAAAGAAGCATAGACCCTGCGAGGTTGGGGCCTTGCACAGGGTCACATTCAGGCTCAGTTTCAAGATAAGAGAAGCACTGGTAAATAAATCTTTTTACTTCACGTGCCTGAGAGGTCTCAGAGGGTGTGGTCTGGGTGAGCTGAACCAGAATTAACAACTCCTATGTGACTTAGTAAGACTCAATTAGCGAAAACTGTGATTACCAAATGTCTGGTTGCAGTTGGGTGTTCTTGAACTTTTGTTGTCAAGGGCATCATCGAGCTAGAGGGAGGGGATTATGTAAAGGCAGGAGGGAAGAGTAGACCCATCTTGCCTTTTTGTAAATGCCAAAGCTAATTTCAATGATTGCTTTAGCGATATAACGATAACCAAGATTAAAGCAAGCAGGCATCCACTTTAGGATATGAGAGCTGGAATTTTAGATTTCATTATAAGATTGCCACTTCAACACAATAGTAATATAATGGCAATGGATTTCCATTTTTTCTCCATTTCTGTTGAAATATTATCTCATAAATATACTTTGATACAAAAGAGATCTCTCAATTTCACGAGAGCTCCAGAGCTCTGCTTTATTCTTTTGCTGACTTATCCCCAAAATATCTTTTTGATGTACAGCTTCAATATTCTTGCCAATGCCCATGACATCAGCAATCAAAAATGGCATTATTTTTAGTATTTTTTTTTCACATATAGTTGTAGGCTATCCAAAAAAGGGGTCTTGCTTTTAGTGCTCACTGAAATGTTCTTATAGTATCATCAAGGGACGTTTGTGACGCATGTAGCTAATTGTTCCATTAGAGGAAACATACAGCATCTATGAAAGGAGATAACTTTACCCAGTGCTAACCTAAAATGTATGTGAAGCACTTAGGAAGGGAACTAACACCTTTATATATTAGGATTTCTTGTACTAGAAGAAAGCGTTGTTTTCCCAAATTATATTTTAGGAAACTGAGTTTCTGAGACCACATAGCTGGAAAGTGTCAGAGCTCTGCATCTCTCTACTCCACTGCACTTGCAGGTCCACAAATTGAACTGCAGACCACTTACATGTGGATCAGTCTTCCCAGAACTCAGAAGCGAAATGTTTCACCCACTGAAGCTCTGAGTTAAAGGTAGTGATCAAATGTCATAATCAGTGAAGTTCATTTAGTTGAAGAACATAAGAAAAGCATAAATTGGTTAAGTACACTTGATTTTAGGCATTATTCTAGAACTACCCTTTTTTTTCAGTTTCTGGAGTCACTCCTATGTTATTGTGAAGTCTTTTTTCTATTATTTTAGTTATTAAAACCCTTGCAGAGAATCTAAGATTCATTCGGTTCGCATAAAATTTATTTCTACACCATAGAGTGCTTTAGTGAAACTTGAGCTCTCTGAAATATTGGCATTAAAGAACTAGTTATTGGGTTAATAACTATGCTTTTCCTCTAGATGGTCCATTTAAAAAGAAAACTGAATATATTTTAATATTCAGAAAATGATGTTAAACTGCTGCAGTACAATAAGCAAATCTTTGCAGTACACAAGCAGCACTGGCTACGAGTAGTACTGATAGTGTTAACCTGACTCAAGCATTATAGAAGTACTTTCACTAGATGTGCCACATATTGGACTAATTTTTCCGTTATACTCCTGGTGATTTAACAGACATAACCAAGATAGACATGAGCATGATTGTTCCACCCAAAGCATGACCAGAATTCATGGCTGCTTTCCTTATCACAGTGGGCAGAGGCTGAAAAGTTCCGCAAATAAATGTGTAGTTAGGGAATTCTTGGTACCATATCCGAGAATCTAGGGTGTGAATTCCCTACACGAATCCAGCTCACACGGGCCAAACACACGAGGAATAACGTCAGAGGGCTGACGCAGGGCTGGAAGGCATGGGAACCACTGGCTCTGCCCTGAAGGAGGGAGCTGCCTGTTGCCTGACATACCTGATGGCTTCACCACTTTGATGGCCCTTGAGATTGCTTCGTAGAATCACTCGTTTTTTTCCTGACACACCTGATGGCTTTACCACTTTGATAGCCCTTGAGACTGCTTCGTAGAATCACTCTTTTTTTTTTTAACCGATAAAGGAAGAATTTTTTAAAAGGAAGAAAGTGGTACTCCTTTCTTCTATGATCCATTAACTAGTGCAGAAATATGCCCTTCCCACCCCACCCCCTAGGGGAACACAGGAGAGAAGAAGTCATACAGTGCCAGCATATAGAATAAACAGGGGTTTTTTTAATGACCCAAGGTTCCCTTATTACTGTAATGTTTAAAGAACCTGCTGCCTTTTCATTTTAATGTGAGATGTAATTTTCCTGTTGTTTTCCAAGGCTGTCAGGTAACAGACAAATTGCCTTTGATAAAACATGCTTTCAATTTCTCCAATGTAATATTCAATTTTCATTTTCATAAGGAGTTGCTTATTTTGATGGCTTGAATGGCTTGACTAGGATGTCAGTGTCTACTCATCAAAGATTGTAGTCTGAGTTAGAATGCAGGAGAGCATATGTTACTATCAAATTTATTATGTAAAAATACATTTTTGTGTTTAATTCTTGAAAATCAGGAGTGACAGGCCATTTGAGTAAATAATTTCTCTTTGTCCTATTTCTCCCTAAAAGTCACTTAGAAACAAAGGCAGTTTGGGCAACCGCTTATTGAAGAATTTGGGCAATACTTTTATTGAAGAAAAACGTGTTCTAACCCCTTGGATTCCAACTCCTAGAATTTCTGCTAGAAATTCACATTCCTCTTTTTCATTTCACTACACTGACTCTGTGTGTGTGTATCATACACACATACTTTTCTCTGTTTTGTCCTATCAATACATAGAGCAGACCTCAAAAGAAATTGTTAAAAATCCCCAAATGGGACTTCTCTGGGGGGATCCAATGATTTAGACTCTGTGCTTCCACTACAGGGGGCACAGGTTCCATCCCTGGTCAGGAAACTAAGATCCCACATGCCGTGTGGTGCAGCCAAATAAAAAATTATAAAAACCAATTATAAACGTAGTATATATACATTGCAGAAAACTCTGATAATACAAAAATAACAGAAAAAATAAAATAAAAATCAGCCATGTTAAATCCCATGTATACATTTTGTCCTCCTTTTAAGAGATTATAATTAAGAGATTATCGTCGGAAAAGTTGTTCCCGCAGTGAGCTATCTTAGCTCATCTGCCAAGGCAGAATGACCCAGCAGCACCCCAGTATGTGGAATGGTGCCATGCCTTCTGCCCCCAAGCCCTGCCCTAATTCCAGTCAATTCCATCTGAACAAACTGTGAACCCACACCATGTGCCAGACGCCTTGTCAAACACTGAACACACACAGCTGAATAATGCACAGGTCCTCACTGGCAGATACAGACAGACACAGACTTACCAAGGAAGTGCCCAGTAAGGGTGCAGCTAACTCTACACGGGCACCTGGGAGAGACAAGCATTACACTTGGGTTGTAGAGGAAGAATTCTGCCTGGAGCGATCATTTGAGTGTTCTTGGCACCCTGAAGGTGACTGAAGGCAGAGGGTGAATGGTATTGCCTAGGAGAGTACAAAGAAGGTTTGGTCCTGTGCTTCTGTAAGCACAGGACCAAACCTTGGAGAAGTCGCCACATTTTATGGTTGGCAAGAGGAGATGATGTTGCAAAAGAGATTAAAAAGAAGCAGAGATGTAGTTGGCAAACCAAAGAATGTGGTATGCAGTAGACCCAAGAAGAGAGTGTTTCAAGATGGAGGAAGCGGTCCATTAGGTCAAATAATATTTGTTACAATAAGATCTGAAAGATACTCATTGGGTTTAACAACACAGATGTTATTGGTGACATTGACTTTTTTGTTCTTTGTTGTTCTTGTTATCTTGTTCTTGCTGTTTTGTGATGTGATGTAAGAAAGAAACCAGACAGGGCTGTATATAGAGGTGTTGGTAACATCTCTAAATGCGTTTTATCACAATATAACATTGAATGTAATTATTTGGTTACAGGTCTGATGTTTTCTTTTTCTTTTTTATAAATTTATTTATTTTTGACTGCATTGGGTCTTCGTTGCTCTGTGTGGGCTTTCTTTAGTTGTGGCGAGCGGGGGCTACTCTTCATTGCAGTGCACGGGCTTCTCATTGCAGTGGCTTCTCTTGTTACGGAGCACCAGCTCTAGGCGCAGGCTCAGTCGTTGTGGCTTGCAGGCTTTAGAGTGCAGGCTCAGTAGTTGTGGCGCATGGGCTTAGTTACTCCGCGGCATGTGGAATCTTCCCGGACCAGGGCTCGAACCCATGTCCCTTGCATTGGCAGGTGGATTCTTAACCACTGTGCCACCAGGGAAGCCCAGTTCATTACTTAAAGTGTGGGTTCCTTATGTGCATTGACTGTCTTAGCTCTGATAACCCGAGTCATAGTGTCATACCTACCCTATAAAGTGTTCAGTGAATATTTGAATGATGGATAACACTTTTTTCGCCAACCTGCTTCTCCTCCTCTGCTTGCACTGGTCTTTGATTCCTCCCTTCCCCTTGCTCACCACACCTGATACGTTGCCAGGTGATCTCCCTCTGCTCTTTTGTGATATCTCTCATGTCTTGGTTTTTGGCAAGTGACAAATTAACTCCCCTTCCTCCAGGAAATTAAGTCTCCAGTTAAGATTTAGGTGTTAGGCTTCCTAAAATCCCTCCTCCTCTCCTCCCTCCCCCCTCCCTCCCCAGCTCTCCCCCTCCCTCCCTCTGTCTCTCCTTCCCCTCCCCCTCTTTTTCAACCTCTCTTCCCCTACCCTCCCACCCACCCCCCACCTCGCCACCGGCCATCCTCTCTCCCGTTTTTGCCTTTCACTGAGAATTCAAGTGTCATTTTGACCCAGAAATTACAAGTTGTAGAACTTGGGAAGAATTGCTCATCACCACATTTGTCCCATGAAGAGATGTTTGAAAGATAGCTTAAGGAGAAAAAAACAGATTGACATGAAACCTAAGAACAAATATTAAAGGGTAAACTCTGAGGAAAACTTCGATTGAATAAAAAGGCTTGAATTACTGAATAATCAATACGCTGTGAGTCTGACCTCTGGGCAAATGACGCCTAAAGAGAATGAACACAAGTTAGGAGATGGGGTGCTAGCTACTGCATTCTCCCTCCCACCCGTGATGATGTTTGAATCCTCCGACGCCCATTAACGAAAGGACCTGGCTGAGCTTGTGTGTCCTGTGGGGCAGTCCTTCAGTGCAGGGCAGTGCCTGGGCCGCTGAGGAATGAATCTGATTGCGGCGAGAAGCGCCATCCATAACGGAGGGCTCCTCTGTAAGGGGGCCGCCCTTCCCTCTTGAGATGCTTGGGGGAGGAGCGGCTTATCTTTGGGATGGCCAATCCTTTATAGTTAGTATCAGAAATGAGCCCATCAATCAGCCACAGGAGACTTGTAAAGGGGCACCAGGGCCATAAACTTTATGAAAAAGGCTAGAGATTGCATTCAGCCCTCAAGCAGACACACAATTACCCTAAGCCCAGTTCAGGGCAGGGAGACTAAATCTTAAAAAAATAAATAAATGAAGTGAAGACCCCACACTCAACATAGCATTTAGAAGCTGAGAGGTAGGAGATAGCAGCTGTCAGACAAACCTTTCCTCCTTTTACAATGCAAAGACTAGCAGAAGAACAAGAAGGGGAAGGAAGAAGTAAAGAAATGGTAGAAAGACAGAAAGGAAACAAGAAATTAGGCTGGAATGGGAAGGGGAGAAAAAGAAAAACTGGAGATTTTTTTTCAGCATCTGCAAATACTTGCCTGCTTATCAGATAAACTCATTGATATTGAGGGGACTTGAGAGTACCATTGATTTATTCACTGTAGGCAGAAGTTAGAGAAAATCTCCTCTTCATGAGCTTTCCTTCCTATCACTCAGTTCCCTGGTGACACAAAAGGTAAACCTTTTCTAAGGACTTTCTTAGACAGTTTGATATGTTGTTGAATTAACTGGCATATATTGCACCAGATTTTTATGCTGCATCTTTCCACCCAAGCAAGGAATGATTTTATATTGAATAGAGTTCTTAGGGCACCAAGAGAACGCTGGAAACTTCTTAGGGTAATCTCACTTCTAAAATCTGCCTCGAAAATCTCCCCAAGTCTCCTACCTGGACATAAATGCTGAGGGCATTCTAAATCTCCGTGGGATTGTTCTCTGACACCCTGGATCTGTCCCCTGTGGCTTCCTAAGTGTATGCTGTCAGAGTGTTTTATCTGGCAGACTTCAAGAACATCTGAACTATTGGGGAAAAGGTGTAAGGAGGGAAACTTAGATGAATAAGGCATCATTCTCCTAGGACAACTGAGTCTGTTTTGACCTGTTAGTGGCACATATTCTATGTGTAAATGTTGAGCCACAAAATAAACCGTGCGTCTTGTGGTGAGGAAGCCCATGCTGCACAGCTACTGATATGAATGACTCAGGGAGGAGACCCTAGTCTCCTGGGGCTGCTGTAACAAAGTTTCACAAGCTGCGTGGCTTCAAGCAATGTAAATTTATCAGCTCACAGTTCTGGAGGCCAGACATCTGAAATCAGGGTGTCAGCAGGGCTAGGCTGAACCCTGGAGGGGAGAATCCTCCCTTGTATCTTCCTAGCTTCTGGTCGTTTGCCAGCAGTCCTCGGCATTCCTCAGCTTGCCGCTCCTAAGTCTAGTCTCTGCCTTGACCATCACCTGGTCTTCTCCCTGTGTCTCTCTGTCTCCACATGGCTATCTTCTTACAAGACACCAGACATATGGATTAGGGGCCCATCCTATTCCACTGTGATCTTAACTAATTACATCAGCGGTAACCCAATTTCCAAATAAGGTCATATTCAGAAATTAAGACTTCAATATATCTTCTTCTTTTTTTTTTTTGAGGGGATGGGGGGACACAATTTAACCCATAACAGTGACTCCAGAGATGTTTGTTTGAAGTCTTAACTGAATAGACCTAAAGACTTTTCTTTTCTTTTTTAAAAATATATTTATTTATTTATTTTTGGCTGCGTTGGGTCTTCGTTGCTGCATGAGGGCTTTCTCTAGTGCGGGGAGCAGGGGCTACTCTTTGTTGCAGTGTGCGGGCTTCTGATTGCAGTGGCTTCTCTTGTTGCGGAGCACGGGTTCTAGGTGCGCGGGCTTCAGTAGTTGTGTTGCGCGAGCTCAGTAGTCGTGGCTCGTGGGCTCTAGAGCGCAGGCTCAGTAGTTGTGGCGCACGGGCTTAGTTGCTCCACGGCATGTGGGATCTTCCTGGACCAGGGATTGAACCCGTGTCCCCTGCATTGGCAGGTGGATTCTTAACTACTGTGCCACCAGGGAGGCCCTAAAGACATTTCTAATTCAATTCAGTACACACTTAGCTAGAAACCCTTGGTATTAAAGACAGTAGATGCTGTTTGAGTTACATGAGATTATCAGAATAAGACTCAACCTCCAGGTACCTTGAGGTACCTGGATACAACAGTATCCCATTATTAAAGATATTTTTAGGTAGAGACATAATTGTATAAAATGTTTAGGACTTACAGTATACGGGACAAGAGGACCCAGTGAGGACACAGTGATTAATAATACTAGTAGCACAAAAATATTTGCTGGGCACAATTCTGAGTACTATACACTCATTTAACCCTCACAGCAGTCCTGTGTGATAAGCACAAGGGCACAGATCAAGCCCCTTCCTATGGAGGGAAAGGTTTGTTCTTTGAGTCCCTGGGGGCCTGACTTGTTTCTTCTCTAGCACGAGATGCAAGGAACTCCATGGTTGTCTTGTACTTTACAATGTCCAACTCACTAGAACTCTTGTCTCCATTGCCTCGTTGCTATAGTCTGGGGAAGATGCAAGCACCAGGGGCTGTTGGCAGTCAGAACGTAGCTAGAAATAATTTCTCTTAAGATCTTCCCTTGCCATGGGCTGCTGACATTCACCAGTCTCAGTCCACCATGTTTCCTCCAAGTCTTGAGTGCCACTGACAAGTACAAAGTGGAGTCACTAAAATGTAGGAATTGGGCTTCCCTGGTGGCACAGTGGTTAAGAGTCTGCCTGCCAAGGCAGGGGACATGGGTTTGAGCCCTGGTCCAGGAAGATCCCACATGCCACGGAGCAAAGAAGCCCGTGAGCCACAACTACTGAGCCCGCGTGCCACAGCAACTGCAGCCCGCGCGCCTAGAGCCCGTGCTCCGCAACAAGAGAAGGCACTACAGTGAGAAAAGCCTGCGCGATGCAACAAAGAGTAGCCCCTGCTTGCTGCAACTGGGGAAAGCCCACACACAGCAACCAAGACCCAACACAACCAAAAATTAGTTACTTTTTAAAAAGTTAAAAAATAAATAAAAATAAAATGTAGGAGTTATGACCATGCGAAAATAAGCTCCATGCAAGCTAGAATTTTTACCTGATCACTTCTATTTCTCTAGTACGCAAGAGTAGCCAGCCCATTAGGAGAGGCTCATTAAATATTCATAGAATGAATGGTTGACTGTGGTTAGCAGGCAGTTCAAACCCAAAGCCTGAATCAAGTCAGGGAAAACAGAGGTTGTTACTGGCTTTTGGTAGTCATAAACAATATATTTTGGCTATAAAATTAAAAATATATATCTTGCTACTTCAGATACAGTGATTTGGGATTTTGCTGAAAGACACATGCTAGAAGGTCCAGCATTATGCCTTTCCCTCCACACCCAAACCAACACTTACTAAGCCAAATGCATGTCTGCCCCGAGTGGATGGTTTGTGTTTGCGGCATTCCTGCTTCAAACTCCTTCAGCCAGAGGAGGAAAACACAGACAGGAAGCTCCTTCTCTACAACCTTAATTCTTTCACTTCCTGTCCAGACCCTCAGGTTACATCCTTTTTGGTGACAATACAATCAGTTCACTTAGAAGGATGATAGTAACCAGTTATGAGATGGTGACATTTGACATGATTAAAAAAGCAAAAGTTGCAAATTGGAAAATATTTAGAGAAGACAAACCCTGATTTTACAGTCTAGGGAGAGGCACTGCCAAAATATACTTTATAACCTGAGGTAATGAAAAAGAAAGTATATGTGGGACATTTTGGTAAAAACAAAAAGAAACCAAAAAAACACCTTCCCAGCTTGATGTCTCAAATGCTTTTGGAATCTACTCTTTTTAAGGAAATCGTGGTATGAGTGGCATACACTACTTGGAGAGCACAAGTAGAGCACAAACAGAACAAGCTGTCTCTCACTTTGCCCTGTTGATGCTCTCCTCTTGCAGAAGTCTTGTTTCTGTGTTGGTCTTCCCTGCTAGAAGGCTGTGTCATGGTTATATACCAAATGCCCCTTGTGGTTTTTGCATCTTCCCCAGTATGTCCCCCACCACAGCCTCAGAAGTTTGCAAGCTAAAATATGTTCCCTTTTAAAATTTAGAAAAAATAAATTATTTTCAGTAACTAAGACACTTTTAATCACACATTGGGCAGTTTAGCATATCACCACAAAAGAGTAATAAGCAGGATGTTTTTGAAAAGAGGAAATAAGGACCCATTCTGGAGAGCCAAAAGCTTCCTTTGGAAGGCAGTCTGCTTGCTGTATAGACCCAGTGCTATTTGTTGGTAAATGTGAGAGTTCTGTCCAGAGCTCCATGGACCCCAGTAGAGCAGCCAGTCGTTGGAGTGTGAGCCTAAAAAGATCTGAAATGAAATAAATGATCCCATTCAGAAGTAAGGCTCCATTTCTATGGAGCACAAGTGAAACACTTCATAGTGGTGTTTTGTAACATCCCAAGATTCCTGTATTACTTTGAGGATTATAGATTTGCAGGTGCAGAAAATGGGACAAATACCATTTGGATACTAAGATGCTGACATATGCTCCTTCTTATTGCTTCCTTGAAGTTCAACAGATATAGCAATTACCACCTGTAGCTTAAAAGGGGATTCATCTTATACTGACTTTTCTCTCTTTTCTTTTTTTTGGCCTTTGAATACTGGCATTCCTTTTTCTTCTAAGCGTAGTAGGAACAACTGAACGATTAAGATACCCCAGGGCAAGAATTCCAAAGTCAGATACCTACAGGGACCAGGCAAGTGATGTACATGCCTGAAATCGTCTGGGAGTAATATGGGAACGCCAGCGCCATAATGAATCAGAGAAACTATGCCCACTGAAAAGGGGTGGGGGGACTGATGCTAGGAGGGACTAGGGTCCCAGCGTTGCCAGATGTGCTGACATCTCTCCTCTCTCTCAGTGTGTGCCGTCACTCAAGGATAAAATACCATGGGCTCAGCAGCTTGTAATCTCTACCTTAGGATCTTGTCCCAAGGTTGCATCTCAGAACACTAACTAGTTCTGAAAGAGTGAAAGCCATTCAGAATAGCCTCCATGGTTATAACAGTTAGAAAAACACCAGGTTAAACCAGAGTTCATTGGGCTTCTTTACTACAGGGCTTCTGAGAAACTTAAGTGTGTTACTTACAAAGTGAACCTCCAAGAGTAGGCTCAGGGTATGAAGCATTTCGCAAACTCATCTGACCCTTGGACCCCCTTTCTGTGGATACTTCATCAAAGTACTTTGGAAGACCATGAAGCAATTTACTTTGCAGTAAATAATGTGAGTGTGATTCCTGTAAGTGAAAATCCAAGGGGAACAGTAGATGCTAAAAACAACTTAAAATAAGGATGCCTGTAAGTGACCTTGGCAAGTTAGAAACCATGATTTCAATATATGGAGTAAAAGTGGGAAACAATTGTGATTTTTTAAATCATCAACTACACTGTGAATTAGACATTCTTATCATTCATGGAGTGTTTGGATTTTCAAGTTTTAAGTTGAGAGTGAAACTAGAAATGATAAAGAAAACCTATTCTATAGAATAATCTATTCCTCAGTACATGACAATATCTTGACTATTGATATTCATTCAACAAATATTTCTCACATACCTACTATGTGCCAGGCACTATGTCAGGCACTGAGTAGAGTCTAGGATTAAATTACTAGTGTAGCTAATGCCAGTTACAGCCTAAACCCAGGGATCAAATAAAAATGTGTATTTTCAAAAAAAAAAAATGTGTATTTTCAATTCATAATTTGTCATAATGGGAAATTGCTAATACAGCCCTCTCTATGAGGGTTTTTCTGACATTTTGAAAAGAAATATCTTAGTCTACAACCATTTACTGAGTCATAATGTGACCTGACTTGGTTTGTAGTTGCAGAGGTAGCTACACACAGCATTTGCTTTCCCATCAGATACTGAAAATCAGAGTACTAAGAGTGTGTTCATTTCAGCCTGGACAGTAGCTGCTGACTATTAAGAATACCAATGCGGGCTTCCCTGGTGGCGCAGTGGTTGAGAGTCCGCTTGCCGATGCAGGGGACACGGGTTCGTGCCCTGGTCTGGGAAGATCCCACATGCCGCGGAGCGGCTGGGCCCGTGAGCCATGGCCGCTGAGCCTGCGCGTCCGGAGCCTGTGCTCCGCAATGGGAGAGGCCACAGCAGTGAGAGGCCTGTGTACCGCAAAAAAAAAAAAAAAAAAGAATACCACTGCTATTTCCTGTTCAACCTAAGAATTCTCCATTTGTCTTGTCATACTGTTCTTTGTTCTTCCTCAGTGTCATCCTGAACCTCCAAACATTTATAAATATTGATGCGCGAATCGCATGCCACCTCTCCATAATGTCATCTTTGACCCTTCCAGCCAGAAGTAAACTTCACCCTTGGAAGCCCACTACTCACATCTGTAACTTTCTTATGGCTGTTACTATTTCCGCCTTAAATAAGAAATAATTTTTCAGTAATTTATTCAATAAATACATGTTAAGGAGTTATTATGTGTACTGACAGTTGGAGATGAAGTAGATGCTTGTAACCTAGTACATATTTGAATGTCTTTCCTCTGCTTAATTTAAGCTATAGGATCATTGAATTCAGGATCCTATCTTATATATATGGAATGCAGTGGCTTGTACATATTTGCCAGATAGTTCACTAAACATGGGTTGTTTTTCCCCATATTTCTCAGTCTTCGTTTTCAATCCTATCGCTTGATGATGCTTCAGCAAAGAAGGTTCATTTTCCTGAAAAGAATATATCCATTCCATTCAGAAACACTGTTGAGTTCCTCTCTTCATTGCTCTAGTTTCAGTTCTATTTACAGGTAAAAACTTTCCTTCATTCTTTTTTTTTTTTTTTTTAAACATCTTTATTGGGGTATAATTGCTTTACAATGGTGTGTTAGTTTCTGCTTTATAATAAAGTGAATCAGTCATACATAAACATATGTTCCCATATGTCTTCCCTCTTGCGTCTCCCTCCCTCCCACCCTCCCTATCCCACCCCTCCAGGCGGTCACAAAGCACCGAGCCGATATCCCTGTGCCATGCGGCTGCTTCCCACTAGCTATCTACCTTACTACGTTTGTTAGTGTGTATATGCCCATGACTCTCTCTCGCCCTGTCTCAGCTCACCCTTCCCCCTCCCCATAACCTCAAGTCCGTTCTCTAGGAGGTCTGCGTCTTTATTCCTGCTTTACCCCTAGGTTCTTCATGACATTTTTTTTTTCTTAAATTCCATATATATGTGTTAGCATACGGTATTTGTCTTTTTCTTTCTGACTTACTTCACTCTGTATGACAGACTCTAGGTCTATCCACCTCATTACAAGTAGCTCAATTTCATTTCTTTTTATGGCTGAGTAATATTCCATTGTGTATATATGCCACATCTTCTTTATCCATTCATCCGATGATGGGCACTTAGGTTGTTTCCATCTCCGGGCTATTGTAAATAGAGCTGCAATGAGCATTTTGGTACATGACTCTTTTTGAATTTTGGTTTTCTCAGGGTATATGCCCAGTAGTGGGATTGCTGGGTCATATGGTAGTTCTATTTGTAGTCTTTTAAGGAACCTCCATACTGTTCTCCATAGTGGCTGAACCAATTCACATTCCCACCAGCAGTGCAAGAGTGTTCCCTTTTCTCCACACCCTCTCCAGCATTTATTGTTTCTAGATTTTTTGATGATGGCCATTCTGACTGGTGTGAGATGATATCTCATTGTAGTTGTGATTTGCATTTCTCTAATGATTAATGATGTTGAGCATTCTTTCATGTGTTTGTTGGCAGTCTGTATATCTTCTTTGGAGAAATGTCTATTTAGGTCTTCTGCCCATTTTTGGATTGGGTTGTTTGTTTTCTTGTTATTGAGCTGCATGAGCTGCTTGTAAATTTTGGAGATTAATCCTTTGTTGGTTGCTTCATTTGCAAATAGTTTCTCCCATTCTGAGGGTTGTCTTTTGGTCTTGTTTATGGTTTCCTTTGCTGTGCAAAAGCTTTGAAGTTTCATTAGGTCCCATTTGTTTATTTTTGTTTTTATTTCCATTACTAACTTTCCTTCATTCTTAACCATTGGGCACAGAAAGCATGTAAGACAGTCTCAGCTGCAGATGTGGGGTTCTTCCAAGAATTCAGCTGGTGCCTGCCACTTGACAAGAAAATTACAACTCAATTAGAGTGTGTCTCCTCGCATTTTCTCCAAAGTCGCTAAGCTTGCTCTCCCATGCAGATCCAGCTCTCCTCTCCCGTATACATCCCATCTTTCTCTGTTAATGAAAATTGTCCTTCAGTCTCTGTTTATCCTTTAGCCAACAAATGAGTTTCAGTGGCAGCGTTATGGTTACAGCCCACAGAAACCTTTTCTATGCAGTAATTTAGCTGTCAGTCTGGAAGTGGTAAAGCATCAGGAAGATCGATGCTGAGCCCAGGGCATGCCTGAGCAGGTATCCTGCATGTCCTTACTTGGATGTGCACTTATTAAAGTAGATAGAAAAATGTGTGCCCCGATTTCTCTTGGCCATTACTGCATTATAGCTAGGGAAAAATATTTTTACTGGAACTCTGCTAATTGCCAAGAACCCTCTTATTATCCATAGAGAGGATCAGGATGGAGGGGGAAGATCATTTAGTGAGAGAATTGTCCTCAAATAAAAACTGGGAAAGCAAATGACTGTGACATTTGTTGCAGGTCCCCTGATATGATATTATATCAGCATGCTGTTTTGGAATGATTTGGCAGGGGAGAGAAAGTATGAATGTGGGAGCTTCCTGTTGAAGAGCTGGTATGCAAAATAATAATTTCAGGCCCGTCTGCTGACTGATAACCATGAGCAATCAACAAATTGATAAATTACCTCTCCTGACACTTTGGTTTGTAGACCAACAAATTGTTTATTTGACTGTTCCTTTAGATGTGAGAAAGAGGGTACTGGAAAACTCACAGTCAGCATCTGATCATCAAACTCAATTTTTAAAAATTAATTCAGATATAGTTTATTGCTTTGTATTCTCAACAAACTTTGTTAGGATGAAACAGTCTATTCAAGGATTTAAGTCCTCAGTTAAATTAGCAAGCTCATAAATTGAACATTCAGTAGTATACATGATATATATGCCTTATACATTATATATACATTACACATGCCTTATAATTTTATATGTATATAATATCAGTTTATATATATAGTCAATTTATATGTGTATATATAATGGCTATATATATATATATATATATATACACACACATAATGGCAATTACTAGAGGTCTATAACTATTTTAGACATGGATTTGCCCACATGTAGGTTTCTTCTCTTGAGCATTCAAGTGATCACCAGACTTTACTCTGTCCTGAGATTCCCAAAGTGTGTGTTCCATGGAACTCCTTATTGCTGAGATTTTCAGTGAATAAATGACTCCATGCTCAAATAGGTTTAAAAAGATTTCTCAGTGTAGTCCCGTTCTGAAGAGTCATGCTGAACAATTGCATATTAAGGACTTTGAGGAGGTCTTGCAATAAATTAAAACTTTTAAGGTATTTTTTAATATTTTTTTATTTTTTTTTTTGCGGCACACGGGCCTCTCACTGCTGTGGCCTCTCTCGCTGCAGAGCACAGGCTCCGGACGCGCAGGCTCAGCGGCCATGGCCCACGGGACCAGCCGCTCCGCGGCATGTGGGATCCTCCTGGACTGGGGCACGAACCCACGTCCCCTGCATCGGCAGGCGGACTCCCAACCACTGCACCACCAGGGAAGCCCCTAAGGTGTTTTTTTAAAATAAAGCAAAGTATTCTCCAAACCTACTTAGCCACTGAAGTCTTTATTCAAATCAATTACATGTAGAAGAACAAGAGATTCTCAATCTGCTTTGACAGACATGGAGTTACCTTAGTTACCTTATGAACCACAGTGCTTCCCATGAGACAGAGGTCCGAGGGTGGAATTTCCAAGAAAAATTTGGTCCAGTGTGATGGGAACTGTAAGTGGACTCTTGGTAACCAAGGGCACCAGATCTCTGCTTTTCCTAGTCTTTTAGATCTTTGTTGGCATATAATTGTTCCTAGAAGTCTTTTATGATCCTTTGTTTTTCTGTGGTACCAGTTGTAACATTTCTTTCATTTTTGATTTTGAGTCCTCTCTCTGTTTTGCATGGTGAGTCTAGCTGAAGGTTTGTCTGTTTTATTTATCTTTTCAGAAAACTAGCTCTTTGTTTTATTGACATTTTTCATTGTCGTCCTAGTCTCTGTTTCATTTAGTTCTGTTTTGATACTTGTTATTTCCTTCTTTAGACTAACTTTGGACTTAGTTTGTGCTTCTTTTCGAGTTCCTTGAGGTATAAAGTTAAGTTGTTTCAGATCCTTGTCGTTTCTTAATGTAGGTATTTATCGCTATGCATTTCCCTCATATAACTGATTTTGCTGCATCTCGTAAGTTTTGGTATGTTGTATTTCCACTTTTGTTTGTCTCAAAATATTTTTAAAATTTTTATTTCTTCTTTGATGCATTGATTACTCAGTATCATGTTTATATCCACATATTTGTGAATTTTCCAGTTGTCTTCTTATTGTGGATTTCTAGTTTCATGTTATTGTGGTTGGAAAAGATGCTTGATATGATTTTAGTCTTCTTAAATTTATTTAGACTTGTCTCGTGGCCTAACATGTGATCTATCCTGGACAATATTCCATGTATGCTTGAGAAGAATGCATATTCTGTTGCTTTTGAATGGAATGTTCTATAAATGTCTGTTAAGTCCATCTGGCTTAATGTGTCATTTAAGTCTAGTGTTTCCTTATTTTTTGTCTATATGATCTATCCATTATTAAAAGTAGGATATTGAGATCCTCTACGATTATTATATTGCTGTCTATTTTTCCCTTTAGATCTGTTAATATTTGCTCTATTTATTTAGGTGTTTCTATATTGGGCTCATAAATATTTACAAGTGTTTAATTTTCTTGTTGGATTGACCCCATTATCATTACCTAATTACCTTCTTTGTCTTGTATTACAGTCTTTGTCTTAAAGTCTATTTTTGTCTGATATAAGTATTGCTGCCCCAGGTTTCTTTTGTTTTCCATTTATGTGGAGTATTTCTATCCTGTTACTTTCAGGCTGTGTGTTTCCTTAAAGCTGAAGTGAGTCTCTTGTAGGCAGTATATAGTTAGGTCTTGGGGTTTTTTGTTTGTTTGTTTTTTTAATATACTCAGCCACTCTGTCTTTTGATTGGAGAATTTAGTCCATTTAACATGTACAGTAATTATTGATTGCAGTGGACTTACTGCCATTTTGTTAATTGTTTTTTCTGTCTGCTTTGTAATTCCTTTGATCCTTTCTTTTCTTTTCCTTGATTTTTTTTTTTTTTTTGTGATTTAATGACTTTCTTGGTGGTATGCTTAAATTTCTTTCTCTTTCTTGTTTGTGTATCTACTATAGGTTTGCTTTGTGGTTACCATAAGGCTTACATGAAACATCTTATATTTATAACAGTCTGTTTTAAGTTAATAACAACTTAAGTTCAAACATATTAAAGCTCTACATTTTTATCCTGCCCTTCCATGTTTTACGTTTTTGATGTCACAATTTTTTTTGTCTTGTGTATCCATTAAAATATGATACTTATAGTTATTTTTACTACTTTTGTCTTTTAACTTTAAATACTAGATTTATAAGTGATTACCTAGCACCATTAGAACATTAAATTATTCTGAATTCAACTGTATATGTTGTATATACTGTATATATACTTTTACCCATGAGATTTATACTTTCAGATGTTTTTCTTTTACTAGGTAGTGCCCTTTTGTTTCAGCTTACCAAGTCTCTTTAACATTTCTTATGAGGCCAGTCTGGTGGTGCTGAACTCCTTCAGCTTTTGCTTATCTGGAAAACTTCTTATCTCTCCTTCAATTCTGAAGGACAACTTTGCTGAATAGAATATTCTTGATTGGCAATTTTTTTCTTTCATCACTTTGAAAATATTGTGTCACTTCCTTCTGGCCTGCACAGTTTCTGCTGAAAATCTGCTTATAGTCTTATTGGGGTTCCCTTGTAAGTAGCAAGTTGCTTTTCTCTTGCTTCCTTTAAGGTTCTCTCTTTGTCTTTAACTTATGACTATTTAATTATAATCTGTACTGTTGTGGGTCTCTTTGGATTATCTAATTTGGATCTTTATGGCTTCCTGTACCTGGGTGTCTGTTTCCTTCCTTGGGTTAGGGAAGTTTCCAACCATTATTTCTTCATGTAAGTTTTCTACCCCTTTTTCTCTCTCTTTTCCTTCTGAGACTCCTCTAATGTGAATCTGCTTGATGTTGTCCCATAAGTTCCTTAAACAATCTTTGCTTTTTATTCTTCTTTTGGTTTTTTTTGTTTTTTTTTTTTTGCTTCTCTGATTGGATGAATTCCAGTGCTCTGTCTTTGAGTTGGCTGATTCTTTCTTCCATGTCATCTAGTCTGTGATTGAACCCCTTTATTGAACATTTTAATTCAGTTATTGTATTCTTCAGCTCTATGATTTCTATTTGGTACTGTCTTATATTTTCTATCTTTGTTGATAAAATTTTCACTTTGTTCATGCATTGTTCTCCTGACTTTGGTGAGAATCTTTGTGACTGTTATTTTGAACTCTTTATCAGGTAGGTCACTTACCTCCATTTTATTAAAATAGGTCTTTTTCTAGGCTTTATCTTGTTCTTTTGTTTGGAACATATTCATCTGTTTCTTTATTTTTCTTGACTCTCTGTGTTGGTTTCCATGTATTAGATAAAACAGCCACCTCTCCCAGTCTTGAAGGAATGTTCTCATGTAGGAGATAAGACTTATCATTCAACCCTGCCCTAACTCTTGATTTTCTTTTAAACCTTTGTGATTGTCCAAGCAGCCTTCTTTGTTCTTAGTGGCTCCCAGAAGTTGAGGATGTGTCAACACCTGTCAATATCCCAAAGCAGAAGATCACAATCAGCATCTAGATGCAGGCTGATGGGAAGCTGGACCCTTAAGCAGCAGCTTTCAAAGTGTGCACCTCTTCAGGGGAAGACTGGGAGGTGGGTGTTTCTGTCTGCTCCCTCTGCTCAGAGCCCTGCAGGTGTAGTCACTTAAGAGCTGGTTCTTTCTTTGCTACTATCCCATTGAACCTGTGAACACAAGGCCCACTGGTCACCAAAGCCAGGCTATCAAGGGATGCATCCTCTGGGCATTAGCCACAAAAGCTTTGGCACCAGATATGTGCACAAGCTCCTTTCTCAGATACAGTGTCAGCCTGGGATGTGGCAGAGGGTAAATGTGAAGATTGTGCCAGCTGGCATCCCCCATCTCTGAAAATGATTGCAGCTGGCCCCCGGATGTGTGTTAAATTAGAAATCTGCCCCCCAGGACACAGCTTTTAAGATAAGCAAATTGGCCTCTTTCAGGGAAAGACAACCAGGCCTTTCTGTCTGCTGCCTCTACACTGTGCCCTAGAGGAATGGTGGTTAGGAACTCTTTCTCTATTTGTTTACAGTTCTGTAGCACCCACAAACATAAGCCCCACAGAGCACCAGAGCCACATCCCATGGGTGGCAGCTGCAAAAACTAGAGCACTGGACATGTGCACAAGCTTCTTTTTGGGGGATATCAACAACCTGGTGGGAGGCCGAGGGAGAACATGAAGGTGGCATCTGCCTGCCTGTGTAGTAGTCTCTGGATAGAATTGCATTCAGCCTTTAGATGTGTGTTAAAATAGGAGCCTGCTCCTCAGACCCAAGCTTTTAAGATAAACAAATGGGCCTCTTTTACTGTAAGATTGTGTGTGTTTTAGTTTGCTGCCTCTGCACTGGGTCCTGGGGCCTTTTGAAACTGAGCATGGAACTGGGCATGGAAGCCTTTCTGTTTCCCCTGTCTCTTGTTTGTAGGGAATAGGCCTCAGCCTCCATGACCTTCCCTGAGTTCCAAAGGGAAAGTTCAAACAGCTGTTGATCAGGGAAGGCAGGGGATGCAGAGACAAGGGAGGAGCAGCCAAGATACAACAGTGCAGCCTCGGGGCAGGGCCCTGGTTCCCCCTCAAGGGGTACATGTAACAATATCTTCCAGCTCTTCTGCAGAACTAAACCCCCAACATATGGAAGATGTTAACTACTTGATGAAGCATTCTTTATTCCAGAAAGAAGCTCATCAGGAGGCCACCTGAGGCCAGATTAAAGGAGCCAGGCCCTGCACACACCCTGATCCTTATCAGTAACCCCGCCCTTGAACCATTGCTATAAAACTCCTCACCAAATCCTCCTTCAACGGACACACAGGTTTTAAAGGTTATGAGCCTCCTGTGTCCCCCTTTGCCTGGCAAAGCAATAAAGCTGATCTTTTCTATTTTACCCAAAACTCTGTCTCCAAGATTCGATTTAACACCTATGCACAGAGGCAGAGTTTTCAGCATCATTTTGCCACAATGAGTCCATGAAAGCCATTTAGGAACTGTTTCTTAGTTCACCTGTAGCCTTATGGGTGTTGTGGATACAAGTCCTATTGGCTTTCAAAGCTAGGTGTTTTAGGAGCCTGTCTCTCAGGTGGAAGTCTTAAAAGTTGGACACCAGATGTGGAGTACAAACCTTTCATTCCTCAGGGAGAAGCTGGGAGTTGCGTGTCACTGCACCGAGGGTGAGGTTTATGGCAAGATTATGTCTCAGGCTCTCCTACCTATTTCAGTATGTTTTTTTTCTTGTTTTCACAATGCATAGAAGTTACTCCACTTCTGAATTTCTTTCAGAGGGAATTGTTTGGTATGTAGCAGTAGCTTTGGTGTGTGTTTGGGAGGAGGTGAGTTCAAGAGCCTCCTGCATCTCCATCTTGGTCTGGAATCTCATGAACTTACTCTTTATCATTATGAATTATCCCTCTCTATCCCTGGTAATACTCTTTGTCTTGAAGCTCTACTTTGCTGATATTTATGTACCCACTCCAGCTTTCTTTAGACACCTGTTTCCATGGTATATTTTTTCAATCTTTTCTTTTAATCTATGTCTTTATATTTAAAATGTAAATATAAAGACCATATAAAATATAAAGGTAAAGAGCATAGAAGTGGGAACAGCTTTTTTCTGAATCCAGTCAGACAGTTCATTCTTTTCAGTTATTTAGTCCGTACACATTTAATGTAATTGTGATATGGTTGGGTTTATGTATAACATCTTATATTTCTCCCATTTTATCTTTATAACTATTTTTCTTCCTCTCCTACCTTTTTTTAGATTATTTGAGAGTTATTTTAGCATTGTTTTATCTCCTCTATATGTTCATTAGCTATACTTCTTATAGTTATATATTTTATGAACCCCAAAGCACAAGTCATTATTTTTCTTTAAGCAATAATTTGTCTTCTAACAAATAAAGAAAAAAGATTATTTATGTTTACCATGTAGTCGTCTTTTCAAGAACTCTTCAGGTAGACTTGAATTTCTCCCTTATAGTATTTCACTTCAACCTGGAAAACTTTCTATGACATTTATTATAATGCAAGTGCTCTAGTACCAAAGTCTTGAAACTTCTGTTAATCTGAAAATGTTTTTGTACTGCCTTTGTTTTTGGAGAATATTTTTGTCAGCTACAGAATTCTAGCTTGTCTAGTTTTGTTTTTTGATTTCAGTACTTTACAAATGTTGTTCCATTGCTTTCTGACCTGCATGGTGTCTGATAAAAACAGCAGTTACTCTTACTATTGTTTTTCTGTATGTGACGTCTTTTACCCTGTGGCTGCTTTTAAGACTTTCCTCTTTATCTTCTTTTCTCAACATTTTTAATATGATGTGCTTAAGGTTTGCTTTTTCTTATAATTATTCTGTGTGGGATTCATTAAGCTCCTGGGATCTTGATAGTTAAAAAATATTTTGGAACAATAATATGGGACATTATTAATCATTTTTGTTCAAATGTATTTCTTTTGCCCAAGTTTGTCTCTTTTCTCTTTTGGGGACACTGGTTACATGTATTTTATATATATATATAATATATATATATGTATATAATATGTATATATATATATATTTATCTATTTATTTATTTATCTATCTATCTGTCTGCCTGCCTCAGGTCTTAGTTGCAGCTTGCAGGATCTTTGTTGCTGCATGTGGGGTCTTCGTTTCTGAGGGATGGATCTTTAGTTGGGGCATGTGAACTCTTTAGTTGCAGCAGGCATGTGGGATCTAGTTCCCTGACCAGGGATTGAACCTGGGCCCCCTGCACTGGGAGCTCAGAGTCTTAGCCACTGGACCACCAGGGAAGTCCCCATGTATGATAAACCATTTTATGTTGTCCCATAGATCACTAAGGGTCTAGTCATTTTTATCTTTTAATCTTCTCTGTGCTTCACTTTTAGACAGCTTCTGTTGACCCTTCTTGAAGTTCACTGGTCTTTTCTCTTGCCATTTCCAATCGGCTGTTGATCTCATCAATGAAATTTTTTCCTTTCAGACTGTGTTCTTCAACTTCGGAATTTTTATTTGGACCTTTTATAGTTTGCATTTCTCTGTTGTGATTTGCCTCTTGTTCCCTCATTATGTCCATCTTTTATTTAAATCATTTTAATTTTAACTATAATAACTTTTTTTTTTTTTTTTTGCGGTACGCGGGCCTCTCACTTTTGTGGCCTCTCCCGTTGCGGAGCATGGGCTCCGGACACGCAGGCTCAGCGGCCATGGCTCACAGGCCCAGCCGCTCCGCGGCATATGGGATCTTCCCGGACTGGGGCACGAACCCGAGTCCCCTGCATCGGCAGGCAGACTCTCAACCACTGTGCTACCAGGGAAGCCCCATAATAACTTTCAAAATTCTTATTTGCTAATTCTAACATCTGTGTCATGTCTGGGTTTCTATATTTTATCTCTCATGGTTATTTTTTTTCCTGCTTCTTTTATTGTCTATTAATTACTGAATGTATGCTAGACGTGGTAAATTCTGTGTTGTTGGCTGTCTGGGTTAAATTATCATTCTTTAAAGATGTCTGAGTTTTGTTTTAGTTGGCTTTTAAGTAGCTAGAGTCTCAGGTTGGTCTTAGGTTTTTTTGGGAAAAATCTAAAGTAGCTCTGATTGTAGGCCTAGAGTTGCCATGCTTCTAAGATATACCGTTTATAAAGTGTCACCTGAATTTTCTGGATATTCCACAAAGTCTATCCACTTTGAGTAGAATTGAAATGTCTTCCAGTGCTGTGTTACCTTCGGAAGCTTCATTCATCTCGCCACTGTCAGTAGCTATTCTCCACCAGACCTCAGTGAGTTACACCCTCTGGATGAAAATAGCATTTGGCTAATGATTCAATAATTAATCTTCCTATAGAGAACAAACTATTTTAGATTTTTTTATGACTAGAAAATTATTGGCATTTGGGGAGGGGTTTATTAAATACTATTTAAAAGAGATGTGTAAGCTGTTCTTTTAGGATTCATCAGAAAATGCAAAGGGACATTTTTGCTATGATTTCCTCTGGTTTTAATTATATTGCTCTTGTATTTCCCTCCTTTTTATATTCCATCTGTTTGGGTCTTTTAAACATTTCTTTCTAGCTCTTTGAATTTTATCTCTATTTTTCATACGTATATTTATTTTAATCTAAAATTTTAATTAGATTTTAAAGTCAATTTTGAGTACTCTTTTAAAAAGAGCATTTGCCAACTTGCATAGACCCCACCATAAATCAATGTAATCTCCTAAATATTTCCATTTTTTCCACCACTTCACTGAATGCTAAAGTACATTTTTATGCAAGAATCATGACAAACAAGAAATCATTTGTGTAATATTCTTTCCATGTAAAATTACAAGGCACAGCTTCCAGTGCTTTTAGTTGAATAAACTACAGATTAATAGAATCCATTATTTTGAAGATATCCTAAGTCATGCATCATTCCAAAAGCAGAATACCAAGAGGTGATCACTATAGATGTGCCACCTGAAGTTCAAACATACTGGATTATTTTATCACTTGGAATTTATTCTTTGGCAAGCAACAGTGTCATCTGTTCGTGTGAAAGTGAAGCAGAATTTCTTTTAAAAATGTAGCAAAAGCCATAGAAAACAGAATGATCAGGCATCCTACCGAGGAGCATGAGATAATTATTCTCAGGTTAACTTGGTTTCAAATTTTATTATTTTTTAATGATGAATCTACTTTTATCCATCGTGTCACAGAATGAGAAAAATCTGAATAAATCATTCTTCAAGGATGTTCCAGATTTTGGTAAGAAGTATGTTTGGGGGGATTATTGGGGTTTTTGTTGTTCATTTTACTGCTTTCACATTTCTGTCTTCTCTACTTCTCTTCTTCATTCCCATAGATTTTCCTTGTTCGAGTTTCTTTTCTGCCCCCTGCTAAATTTTCTTTACGACTTTTACTGATTTATTGGGTCAGCCAAGAAGTTAGTTTGAGTTTTTCCATAAGAAAGTTCATTAAGAAACCCAAAAGTTCATTCCCAAAGGAACTTTTTGTCTGACCCAGTAGTTCATTTCCTTTATTCTTTCCTGAACACAAAACTGAAGATAAACACTCTTAATTTAAAGAAGCTAATTTCTTAGTCTTGGTCAGGGCCCACTTCCTCCCAAATGATGAAATTAGGAACTTTTGGCTTCATCATCTTCTTTCTGTCTTGCTTGTTCCTGCCCCAGACCCCTCACAATTGTCCTGATTTGTTCCAAGCTCCTTCTCATGCTCTTCGCTTTGACTAGTCTAATGAAATGATCTAAACTGAAAGTAGCTGAATTTGTATTTTTATTGCATGAATCAGGGTAAGCTAAACTGCTGTAACAAATAGACCAAAATCTGTAACACTTAAAAGTAGCAAAAGTGTATTTCTTATTTATAAAACAACCTACTGTGGGTGTTCAGGCAGCTCTCCTCCGTATAAATGATTCAGGGACTTGGGCTCCTGCTGTCCTGTGGCTTTGCTATCCTCTGCACCCTTGATTAAGAAGCATGGTCATAACAGGTTTACCACAGCCAGGGCTCTTGGTGGAAGAGAAGAGAATGTAACAGAGGGTCACTCACCTCTTAATGGTCTGGACACAGAAATGGCCCACATCGTACCCACTCACATTACACTCTAGCTGCGGGAGTGATGGATTCTACTTAGACCTGAATGATACCCACCACTCGTCCAGCTCCTAGCAGAAGAACATGGAATGGGTGATCCACAGGAAAGAACAGTTTTGTTATTAAAGCGATAGTGGGCAAGATGACTTTAGATGTTCCATCCATTTTAGAAGAGTTCCTTTCCATACTTGTGTACTATAACATTTGAGTTGATGCTCACGACTTGGTAAGGTAAGCAGATGAGTGGGGCAAGTAAGACATCTGTCTTCAGGAAAATTGTTACCATATGAAGATTTTGAAACAATTTTGAGTGATACAAGGAAGACATGTTTTTTTATTTTTTCTCCCAAATGTGAGTTTAGGTGTAGTGGCTAAGGTCATACACTCAAGAAGTCATACTTCCTGGGTTCAAAGCCAGGACCCTCCACGTCTTACCTGTGTAACTTCCTAACCATGCAACTTCAGGCCAGCTGGCCTCTTGATGCACCAGAGTCTTCTTCCATAAAATGGAGAGGATCATAGTAAATATTTCATAGCTTTGCTCTCGAGAATAAATGAGGTAATGCACATACATTGCTTTGACAAATACCTGGCACATAGTAAATGCTCAATAAATGTTACACTAGTAATGGCGATTATTATTAGATTTATTATTCATTCTCTCACCCAAGTGCATACATGCCTCCCAGGTGTGGGCAATTTCTGGCTCTAAAAGAGAAAGCTCTTGACAAATGTTAGACCTCAAGGATTTAAAAAAAAAGAAAAAGAAAAAAAAAACCACCTAGAAAATGAGACCATTATTTATTTAATTTCATGCCTTCTGAGCTAGCTTTGCCTCCTGATGGTATTTCTATTTGTTTTCACAAAAGTCAATATTTTTCTGTTTCTCCATTTAAGATATATTTTTATGTGGGACATGTAAACAGTATATGAAACTACCGAAATTACATTCTTCCAAGTGTAGGATCAAAACAGAGAGGAAGGTATGAGCCTACAACCGTGCTTCACAGGAAGGTTGTAAAGGCCGATAATTTTGCTTCCACAGAAACCAAAAATAAGTAGGAGGGGAGAGAGGGAGAGCATGTTTGATAATTAGAGATTTCACAGTAGGGATCTCAGGCAGGGGCTCAAATTCGTATGGATAAATGCATTATTTGGCTCAACTTTCTGTGATCAAGGAGGAGCTTCATCTGGTTTTATATCAGTGTATAGAAGTGTATTCACACTTCTCCTTGCTGTTTCTCAATCAATCCTCCAGTGACTTGATGCACCATGTCTAATTCTTCATAAATCAGCTAAACTTTAGAGTGATATTGACAGCGGCTTTGCCGACCCCATTGTTTTCTGTCAAGAGTTTTATTCGGCTTCAAAACAATTTGCCGTGAACGCCCTTGTTTGCTTGCCACACGGGTCTTTGTTTGGGCTGAAAACTTTGATTTATAGCTGCAAATAATTGATGGCTGTGGGGTAGAGGGATCATAGCTCATGCTCCTCCTCTTTTAATCTAGCTTTGCCCAGAAGTCCATGTAGTGGAGCATTCTCAAGGGAACAGGGCTGGGAAATTTTCCATATACCCAATGGGAGGCCATTCATCATGGTGAGGAGCGTGTTTGTGAAAGTAAAGAAAACAAAAGTCAGACCACCTCAAGATGGCTTATCAAAAGAATAGATGTTAAAGTTGATGTATTCATTGTGGGACATTTATAAAGAAAAACCAAGCTATCTGGTGAACCAGATATACTCGCTACTCTGAAAGTGAAATTTTATATTAATATTTCAAATTATTAATATTGAAAAGTCTCTTCAAAGTCCCTGACAAGTTGCTCAGTTGTTGACTGGGGAGCAGTTGAAAGCTCGTTTTAAATGGCATAGTCTTTTTACTAATAATGAAAAAGGGGAAAAGATACAGATTTTTTGTTTGCTTTTGGCAGCCTCATCACAATATAGCTTGGGGTACCTGTCATTCTAGTACATGCTGAATTTAAGGCCATGTTCCCTCCTCACCCTTTAGGTTTTACTAATTCGAAAAGAATCAGTGAAACTTTCTAAATTGCACATTTCTTTAGGGTGCAAAAAAATTGATACTAAGTTTCTGAAAGTAATTCGAGATTCTTCTCAAGGGTTGGAAAGAATAGCATGAGCCAGTTTTCTTTTCTTTCATATTCATTGTGAAGATATCAGACTTTATAATTTATTTTTAGTTTATTTTGGTTTTTCTCCATAAAAATTACCTTGCCAGCTAAGGATATTTCATGATATTTCAATAGCCTATTCAGAAAAAAAATTACACATTTTTGCAAGTGAATTATAATGCCAATATTAGAGTAAATCATCACTAGATACAGTAAATTTTAGGTGGTTTATTTACACAAAATATTTTAGTGATTGAGAATGTTGATCCTTCAGGGAAAAATAAAGGAAGTAACAAAGAAAATCAAAGAGAATTGTAAGCACTGATGGGAACTGGATCATATCCTACAAAAATATCCCAAATTATGACAAGAGCTATGCTGAAATACTGCTTAATATCAGTTCACTCTATTTACTAAGTAAACAGCTCTTACCATTGAAGTGGAAGTTAAAATGGTCTGAGGCAAGCACATCGTGGTTCATTTTTTCATGTACCTATTGATGTAGGCATTATTTGAAGTTACTTGTTTTATTTTGCATTGTTTTATCTCAGTGATATTCAGCAATAGCAACCCTCTCCTTGGAAGAGAAACCAAGAACATTTTCAATTCATTTCCTCCTCTTTAAAGGGGTTTGAACTGATAAATAGTTCCCATGTGAATGATGTTAAAGTCAAAGTGGAAATAATGCTTTTCATAGATTGTATTCCTTGTTAAATCAGAATTCTTCGACATGAGGAGAAAGACAGTTCCCAGATGTTGGTACCTTGGGACTCAGAGTCCCGATTCAATGACACGAGAATCGATGGGTCTTGGAGAAGAATCCCATATCATTGACCAGATGTGGGATGTAACTTCAGTCCAGGTCTACCGATGTGACTTATCAGAAACATATTCATTAACCAAATGACAGGAAGCAGTAATTAAAATCCATAGTTAATCTGAATGAAAGCACAAAATAAACACAGACATAGGGAAACTTTGAAGGATTAAAAATCCATTTCCTTGAAAGGGATGAGAAACAAATTCTGTGCTACCTTATCAGAAAGAACTTCATTCAAAATAAACCCCCTATAGAGATGAGAAGCATGCATGGCAGTGTTTTTTAGTTCTTTCTTGGGAAAAAGTATTTGAGGAAAGATTCTAATAGAGGATATTTTAAGCCTCCCCAAACTGTTGATATTTGTTCTTGTTCTAATAGCTCTGCATTTCAAAGCCAACATTTACTTGTTTTGTACAAGTGTTCTTTTTTTCTTTAATTTTAAAAAAAATTTTATTGGGGTATAGTTGATCTACAATGTTGTGTTACTCTCTGCTGTATAGCAAAGTGAATTAGTCATACATATACATATATCCACTCTTTTTTTAGATTCTGTTCCCATACAGGTCATTACAGAGTATTGAGTAGAGTTCCCTGTGCTGTACAGTAGGTCCTTACTGGTTATCTATTTTATACATAGTAGTGTGTATATGTCAATCCCAATCTCCCAATTTATCCCTCCCCTGCCCTTCCCCCTGGTAACCATAAGTTCGTTTTCTACATCTGTGACTCTATTTCTGTTTTGTAAAGAAGTTCATTTGTATGTACAAGTGTTCTAATTTTAAGAACTATTTTACTACCTATGTTCAGTGTGTTAACTTCCCTCCCTTAAAAAAATAAAAAATCCCCTGTCACTTTAGTTACAATCCCCTGTGTTCTTAAGAAGTTAAAGCTTCAGAACAACATATCATTCTGGACATTTTCCATTCAACCACCTTCCTATTGTCTGATGCTCTCATATAATGTAGATGTTTTTACTTTGGGGAACAAGATTTTTTGTTGGACTTTGGGGGCACAGCTCCTTAATATAGAGTTGATGAATCTCACTTCCTGTATAAACAGTTTAAATTAGGCCAAAATAAAATATTCATGGTACTAAGGAAACAGAAATGCCTCCCAAATAAAATATAACATTTTAACCATAAGTAGAGAAGGATTTCAGAAACAACCAATATGCACTTAAAAGAATAATTGCTCTATGGTGTAACAAGCATCTCTTGTTCAAACTCACACTCCATTTTTCATGTGGGGGAAAGAGATGAGTTCCTTCAAGGAATGTCTAAAATAATCCATGATCTCGAAAGTACTACATACATATTATTAAAATAAAATATGAAGCCTGTTGGCTGTGTTCCAGAAAAGCTGAACTGGGTTAAAGGACATAATGAACAGTCATAGCTTTGCGTGCAATTATTTAATTGGGGAATAGATTTTTCTACTGCTGTCCCTAGCAGTAGCAGCCATTTGATCCCGAGGCTTGGATTAAATGTTTCATCAGTAGTGCCTATTTAAGGATCTTTGTGGAACAACAAGTCGGTCCCCTGGGCAAGCCCATGTCAACTGCAATAAAGAGATCCACGCAAGTGAGTGAGAGGTAGTTTTTTGCAAGATATGCAGAGCATTGAACGTGCATGGTACTTCCCGGATGTTTTCTGAGCTTTGAGGGTGCATGGTCTCCTGATGGCAAAGGTTGGAAGCTGAACTCGGTGTGTCCATGGGTTTTATGGTTTCCTTAGGAAAATGAATTCTCAAGCTCCGGCCCTCTTTCCAAGCACAGGTAAGTCTTTGGAGAGCAGGAAAAGTGCCCAGAAACTGTGATGAGCCATTCTTTTCTAGGAAATAGCTGCTACCAAACCAAACCTTACACTGGACAGCTCGTGGCTTTATGCCTACTACAGAACCCACCATCTGCTTCATATGGGATAGATATAAGTTTTATAGACTTCACAATTATCTGTTAGTTTTTTTTAGTTTGGTTAGGTTTTTTCCCCTGCATATTCTCTGAGCGGTCGTAGACAGAATGCCTGTAGCTAAGGATGACTGGAATATTTGGAAAGTGGGCACTAAAAGACACGTGTCACATTAAAACAGTTGAATACATTTAAAGGCATCCTGGAAATTGAAATCTGAACATCTGTACAGAAAAAGGCAAAAATATAGAATCTGTTGTTGCTACTCTCAATAGCATGTAAAAAGCCACGTAAAAATGTTTAGTTTGGGGTTTATTTTTCCCTTTGTGCTACCGTGATCATATTGGTATGGTCTGCATATTCTACAGGTTATGTCAAAATTGATAAAAATGTGTCCTGCAATGCAGTTGAATCAGAAGATGTTGTGTGGAGATTTATTTTCAGGATCTGGGGATATGTTCGGGCATGCTGTTTCACTCAAATTAAGAAACCAATTGCAGCGCGATGTTCTTTTATAGACTTCTGGTATTTGGATAATTGAATGGCTATGCTCTTTCTCACTATAGCTTAAGAGGCATCTTTCCGAGATTGGAGAAAAGTAGAAACAAGTGCTTTTACAGCCAGGCTCCAGGAATCTGCTGACTAGGCACTTAGGGAAGAGGAGGCAGTCCTGTCGGTTGCTTTAAAATGTTCACAAAATCTTTCTCCTCTGTTAAGTGGTGGGGAAAAAAGTATCCAACCAAAAAGGTTGCAAGCTATAGTGATGTCTGAGCTCTTTTGAGAACAGGATCACAAAGCAAGTACTCCAAATGCCTTTTTCTCCTTGTTTCATGTAGGATTTTTTGTTTGTTTGCCCAAGATCTTAAAAAAAAAAAAAGACTGTTCACAAATGAAATGTCTCTATGCTGCTAATTTGTAAGCAGGCGTTCCTCCAGAATTTAGAGAAAATTGAAGTAAAAACTATTTGTCTCACTTTTATTTCGATGTTTCTAATCCCACCTTCCCCATGTCCTGGGAAGAGATGCAACCTCTGTGCTCTGTAGCCCACCGTGTGCCACTAAGAGCAGGCTGTTACCTGGAAATTGGAATCTTTGACTCAGATTACAGGCTTCCTCCTTTTATTTTTCCAGAAAAGAATGCAAGACAACATTTACAATTGTGCAGAAGTTTTGTGAATGTCAAAAACATGCCTCTGAGAAGTTTGTGGTCCTGCTATGTAATTGCTCTTGGTTATCAGGACATGTTTTTCACTGGATGGATTCCCAGACAGTAATGTCACCTGAACATGAGTTCTAGGTTTGAGGGAGGTTGTTTGATGCAAAGGTCATTTTTCCTCGTGCCCGTGCTCAGTCTCTAATGTTAATTTAGGAGGTAGGGCACGAGGACTGAGCCTACAGCTCAGAACGACTGAGACATTCCCCAGAGCGTTACAGAGGTGAGGCAGAAAGGGGACTTAAAGTGACAGTATTCCACTCACCGTGTTCATCTAGCTGGCATCCGTCCTCGCTGAGAGCACAAGTGTCACTCGCGGTGGCACTGACTTGGGATCAGTGCCCTGTCACGGTTTCCCTTGCTTTGATATAGGTGGTGAATGAGAATTCTCTTGCTCATAGTGGACGTTCTCTTCTACACGATTTGGCTTCCTTCTCCACTAGAAGATTAGCTTTGAGTTGTTTCAGTTTTCGTTATGTGATCCAGCACTACTTAAAGCTCTGGTTTTTCTCCTTTTACACAAGTATCTGGGTTGGGATTGTTCTGCTGTTGTTGTTGCTGACTTTAATTTTTATTGGTCAAAGTAAGGAGTGATACTTCTCAGGAACTCCTGTGAACACGGCGCTTGGAATTCATCACCACAGTGTTATATATATTACATATATATATCATTCCACACTGAAATCTGTGACTCTTCCTGTGACCAGCGTTATGCTGGGACTGCGGCGTCTTCAGAGCGCTGCCCTCCTGCTTGCTAACATGTGCTGCATCGTTCCCCTCACTCTCGTTCTCGCCCGGTGACTACCGTGTGTCTCTAGTGGGGTGCACGTATGTTTAGGGCGGCTCTTCTCAGCCTCCAGTGTGCATGCACATCACCCAAGCAGCTGGTTACAGTGCGGTCTGTGATGCAGCCAGTCATCAGGGGGCCTGCGATTCTCTAATCCTGGAAGGCACCCCTGGGATGTCAGTACTCCTGGGCTGGGGGTGGCAAAGGTGCAGGACACCCTCTGTGAACTACAGTGGAGCAGATTATGTGTCAGCCCACGCAGATCACGGGACAGACAGTGAGGAGGGGGACATTTAGCTGACACGGTCACCCATTCCACGCAAGTCACATGCTATGCTAAATAACTGTGGACTGTCCCTGATCTTTACAGTACCCTCTACCTGGTTTGAAAGATAGGCGTAGAAACCGTTAATTGCGACGAAGTGAGTTAAGCAGAGCTTCGCACCAAGATGGCACCCAGGGGAGGGAGCGGCTTTGTAGCTGTGGGTCACGGAGCCACCACAGAAGTGACCTTGTTCATCTGAGTCTTGAAAGGGGAGAGGTTTCCGAGCTGATGAGGTAGGAAGCTATCTGTTCAAAGGTAAAGAGGCATGATGTAGCATCAAGTGTTTGAGGGAGCTCCCGGTTCCTGGGGCAGGGGCTGCACGTGTACAAGGATCAGGAAATGCCGTTCATATTTCTTAAAAATGTCTGTCTTAGGCCAGGCATTTCACATTTATTAATTCTAGTCTTACAATAAACCTGAAAGGAGTTAGTATTTTCCCATTTTGCAGATAAAGAAACTGAGGTTCAGGGAGACTGTGGAACTCTTTGGCAGGTGCATAGCCTTTTGGAGGCTGGGCTGGATTTCAAGTCCAAATCTCCATGACACCAAAGCCCTGGCTATTTCCTCTTCCAAGGTGTTGGGGGGAAGTCAGCAGAGGCCAGAGCACAAAGAACCTTATGAACTGGCTAAGAAGGGTAAGCTGAACCCTTTGAACAGTGGGAAAACCTGGAAGACTTTTAAGTAGAGAGATGACATTTGGATTTTTGAAAGATTATTCTGGAAGCTGTATGAAGGGTAAATTAGAAGAAGGCCTTGTGGAAATAAATGAGACATTGATGACTATTAAGCACCCAGAATTGTGAGCTCATGGGTGCTCTAGGAAAACATGAACTCATGAAATTCAAGGACTTGCAGTCTAGCCCAGGAGAAAAACTTACATACATGAAATAAAACGCCAGATACAAAATCTGAAAGTACCCCCAAGTTCAGGCTAACCACCGGTACATGGAGTGTCAGAGAGCAAACCTGCTGGTAAATGGGTCTTGTCCGGAAGCAGGAGGAAAGGACGGTGGAAATCTGTAATGCTAAGGACCTGATGTCTTAAGACCCAGCCGTTGAGTTACTTAAACCACACACCCACAATTGTCTATTGTCTGCTTATGGACTGTCTATTGGATGCTGTTTTACAGACTTTCCACTGTTTATCTCACTAACCTCTGTTTGAAATTCTTCCCAAGAGTCTGCCTTTTGCGTATTTAGGGATAACGGCATGTGTAGTATGTATACCAATCAAATAACAGTCATTTCTGGAGCACCCATTTCAACCTGGGCAAAGAGCAAGATTGCTCTGGAGGAACCCCATGAGCAAGGTAATGTCGTTCTCTTTTTACAGAGGAGGGAAATGCAACACAGAGCAGTTAAATTAACGTGGTCACAGAGCTGGTGAGACTCAGTATGCTGACCCAGGTCTCCCTGACGGCAAAGCCTCTGCATCTTACCCTGGCAGCACCATCTCCTTTGCTTCCTAAGTTTCAAAACTATTTTACTCGTTTGATGTATTTTTCCTGCTACTGATGCTTGAGAGGAAAGTAAAGAGCTAGTCGTATCGTTGGACAGATGAGAAAAGACAGACTAGGGAAACAGAGGGATCATCCCACGATCAAGGGCTGCTCTTCCTCCCTCTTCTGGCCTCTGGTCCTTCTCTTTGTCTCCAGGCCTTATCCCAAACTTGACTGTATATTGCAGTCTCCTGGAGAGCTCTGAAAGGTACTGATGCCTGGCTTAGAAAAAAATGGGTGCCTGCGTAGACATTGTACTTTACCTGGTATAAAATGCATTGGAATTTTCAAAGCTCTTTAGGTGATTCTGGGATGTAGTAGAGTTTGGGAACCACTGTCCTAGCTTTTGAGATAGTAGGTACCTACTATCAGATATATATTCCATACCAGATATGTATATCAGAAACTCTGAGAGTGAAATCCAAAAATCTGTGTTTTAACAAGCTTTCCAAGTGGTTTTGATGCAAGCCAACCCCCTTGGCCATACTTCCTCCCAACAGGTTTATAGTGTGGAGCATGGTGACCAGCTGTCTACTATTTTTACTGAGGCCAGAGCTCAGGGGGAAATATATTTAACCCCAAATGACAGTACAAGGCATTCAGATTTGTATTAAAGATGGATTTCCAGGTAGTGTAGGTTGCCAACTGCAGGAATAAAAACTGAGGGAGGATTTTGGAATCTTTCTGCGGGTGGCCAGAGTACTGCGCCATCAAAAAGCAAAAAAAGGAAAAGGAAGAAATTGTCCTCTGGAGAAAAATGAAAGCAGTGAGTTCTGTCATCTGACTTCGCTTCAGTCGTTTGTGGTCCTTCCTTCCTGTGCTTTGAAGTCAGTGGTGATGTCTTCTTAACGGGCAGAAATCTCAGAGCAGTTGAAATCTGCATCTTCTCAGAAGTTCTGTGTTGATGGCAGAAAGCAGGCACTCACTGCCTGAGAAGGGAAAGGCTGGGTCACAGCAGCAAAGTGACTTCTCCCCTGCCTCTGTCCCATTACTGGGATACTTAATTGGCATAATTTCCCTACTACTGCAGTTATTTTCTTCAACATTATAATTTTAAGGAATTCAGTGTATTAGCCAATTTCCCTAATGCCCTTTGTTGCATGTTCATTCAGTGTGGCTGGTTTTTGACATGTTTTTCAAGTATTTCCCTCTGGACTTTGCTCAGTAGCTGCTTGGGTTAGGTTTTACTGGTTCTTAGGACAATGGTTTGTGAAAGAATTAAGAGTCCAGCATGTTGGGGTGAGAGAGGTGTTAATGGGATATGATTGTTTAAACTGAGGACTCCTTTGAAGCCCCAGGAGGGGAGGAGTGAGTGGAAATATTCATGCAAGGCTGGATGCCATTGGAAGAATAGGGGAAATCGTATCTAAATGTACTGTACAGATTCAAACAATCCAGCTGTTTGACATTAGTCATTAGTCACCAATACTAAGATGTTTATAATATACGCAAAATATGCCCCTACGTTTTAGTGAATTATTTATTTTTAGTTGTACCATTTTCAACCAAAAACTGACTTTGAGTTTTGACTTGGACATCATTTGACTTTTTCTGTTTCCATCATGTCATGAGGAACTTATGTCTAACAATGTAGTGAAAATGCTGAGGAAAAGAGGAAGAGGGGGTGGGGAAAAGGGCAGCTTAGCTGCTTTTACCTGGCTGGGTGGGTGTTTCACCTCCTAGTATCTCAAGATGATTAATCCGGGGGTGGACCCTGCCTCTTAATCAACTGGCAGCTGAGGATCCTGGGAAGACTTATCTATTCATAGAAAAGATGTTGTCAGAAGAAAATAGACCCCTCAGTAGGAAAATGGCTTGGTTACAGTTTCATCAGCTAAGAAGTGATACGGGATATGAAATGATGCTTTATTTCAAGTTACCTGAAACCTCTGAGATAAAGTCTTGCCCAGCCTCTGGGACTGGATAAGGAGACACAGACAAGCCTTTATTACTAGCAGCCCAGAATGACAGCAGCATCACAGCACATTTCAGTAACCTTGCTCTGGGAGTTGTTTCTTCCAGTTCTTTTGAGTGATTTAGTGAAAAGGGTGCAAGTGATTTGAAAGGCAGACAAAGAGCAAACAATTAGTGACAATGCAGTGAGGATTCTGCCCATCATGTTTCCATATTTGTACCATTAGTCAAAGACCACCTAGAACAAGACAATACATGGCTTGATAGACAACATACTGAGACTTTATGGAGATCCACCAAAGGCCAGCCTCCACAATTTAAGGCAGAGAAACTGAAGGAGAAGCTACCAATGAAAGGGCAAGAAGAAGATAGGTTAAAATAGAAATCTAGCCCAAGCATATCCACAGGTATTAAAAAAGAGGATAACACGAAAACATGCAGGGTGTTACATGAATGTTTTTGTAAGATAGCAGTACAACTTCAGCAGGGGAATCAGCTTCACTAAAATTGCATATGAAAATATCTTCAGTCAAAAATAATTTCCAACTGTGCATGACAAGTTATTGAGTGGAGGGCAGTGCCACCAATAAAGTGACAGCACACTCCTGGGGAACCCCCCCTAAGCCAAGCCCCACTCCTGCTGTGCTCACCTCCTCATGGTGCCCCCGTTTCAGCCGCAGCTTCACGCTCAAGCTCGGGTCATAGATGATACCCCTCTAGGGAGTGTATTTTCCCCACCCCTGTTCCTCCACATCTCACCCTACTCATGAGCTCACGAGTGCTGAGCGCACACCGAGTGCCAGCCCTGGGCTAATTGCAGACAAAGAGGTGAAACGGCACTCCCTGCGTTTGGGTTGCTCACAGCCCTTTGGAGATTCAGATGTGGAAATAACTGGTCCGTGGTATCATGGGAGAACTGCCGATTTTTGTCTGTTGGTTTTCCTTTTAATGAAGTATAATACACATGCAGAAAAGTGTACGCGTGGTGCTGTGGGCTTTCAACACGGGCAGCGGGAGCCCTGCAGAGGGAGCACCTGAGTGTACCTGAGGGCTCTGGGGAGGCTTCCCGAAGCAAGGGAAGCAGGAGGTGCGACCTGAGCAGTGATAGGTGTTTACAGGCAGGTGAGGCAGGTAGGGGAAGAGAGAGTGGGAATTCCAAGGCAGAAATCCTTCCAACCCACCTTCTCCAGGATTTCCATAACTACTCCAGCTCTCCCCAATCAGCTTCTTTTAATCACAGCAAGTCACCCAAGTCATAGGACTTATCTTCGAAGTCAGACATCTCCATCACTCAATCTCCCCCAGGCTGGTTTTTCTCCATGTTTGTCCTAGCCACCAACTAGATGAAATGAGGAATGCAGAGTGAGTTAGAGCAATCCTACCTGTCTGTGTTGGGCAAAGGATTTCACCCAGGAGACGTTCAGTTTCTTCATCATAAAGGATTGCTGGGAAAAGATGAGCACTGGTCAGGGTTGGCAAACGATGCCTGTGTGCCAAATCCAGCCTGCCAACTGGCCTCATGAATAAAGTTTTATTGGGACACAGCCATGGCCATGTATCGTCCATGGCTAATTTGGTGCCACATGGAAAATTGGAACAGAGACTATCTGATCTACAAAGTTGAAAATATTTACTCTCTTGTTCTTGATGGAAAAAAGTTTGCTGGCCACTGAGCTATACATTTAGCATGCATTTATTATTTTTGTTGTTGTTAACCTGGATAAGTCTATTTTTAATAAATCCATTAATGCCTCCTTTTTTAATTTATATCCTCCTCCTCAACACCAACGACCTACCCCTGCATCCAACTTAAATTATAAACCTTCCTCATTTTATTGGACTTATTGTCCGAGGAATTTTTAAAAATGTTTTCCTCTAAGATATTTCAGAAGCTACAAACCTGTGACACCCCTACTTTGAGTAACTAGAATGTCAGCTCCAGGTAAGCAGGAGCTGAGGTCCATTCACCGTTGCAACCTCAGCGCTTGGCTGTGTGTCTTGCACAGAGGAGGCATGCAAGAATGACTCTCTGCAGGTGAATTGATTAAGTAGTCATCGTGACATGAGCCAGTGGGCGTAAAAAGAAAGATGGTAGCACAACAGGTGGCCACTCCTCAAACCCCTTGGCTTTAAAAAAAAAAAAAAAAAGTTCAGTTGTCAGGGATCCCCAAGGAAAATTGCCCCTACCCTGCTCACATTTTCTGCACCCTTGGCCAAGGTCAGTGTTGCCTGTGCAGCCTTGTTTCAGGGGAGACATAGAGCTACTGCAGACAGTAGGTTTCTCATGTGGCATTGGGTAAAGAGGAGGGCTAGATTGCCAGGACACGCTTTCAAAGGAAAAATATTAATCTAAGAGAATATGAATGGGCTGAGTGAAGCATTTATTTATAATGTCTTAGAAAGAAAAGAAAAACTTAACAGGGGAAAGGTTCATCTGAAAAATACCAAGATTAAGATGCATATATATCATTGAATCAGATTATCTCTTAGATATTATTGTACTATTAACATGTTCCCATTACTGTCAGTTTTCCTCTAACTTTCTCAAGAGTGCTTTCATAATTAAAAAGGAAACAAAAGCTTTCATTATGCAGTAAATGATGTCTAAACATTTGTGTAAAGATTTTATTTGTGTGAGTCTGTCTGTGGAAAGACATCAGAGTCCTACATTTGGGCGTTTGCTGTCTTTATTTCAGTTCTCCAGTGCTCAGTACTCGTGAACAGATGTGAACATGGTGCATCTCAGAAGTACTTCTGGAGAGCTTGGAGTACCTCTACTCTGTTTGCAAGTGTAGTCCCCTGACTCCGATGCGCAGGAAAGCTTTGGGAAGACATTGGAGACTATTAGGAAACACTTTTCCTTATGGACCACCTCGGCTCCTTTAACCTCCATGCTTTATTCAGTTTAAAAAATTATTTCCTGGCTTCACTGGCCTTTTGCCTACTACAAAAAAGGGATATCTGATTTGCCTTTTTCACCAACAAAGCATCTGGCTACCCTTCTAGGGGATGAGAGGTGACAGAAAGCGCTCATTCATTCACTCATTTTTTAATCCAGTGGTTACCAAATACTTACCATGTGCCAGAGAATATACTGATAATCAAAACAGACAACATTTCTGTTTTTACATACTGGGGGATGGGGAATAAACCAACAATACTTGAATAAATAGCAAGTAAAGGAAATAAATGATGATAAGGAATATACAGGAAATTTACATGTGACGGTGCTTCATTAGAGGAACCAATCTAGGTGCCTTTACGCTGTGATCGAGACAGCAAGAAGCAGCCTGCCTTGCAAAGATCAGGGAGAAGAGTGTTCTACGTATAAGACTTAGCCGAACGATGGGGTGTACTTAGATTTTTTTTTCATGTTGGAAAATAAATGGTTTAGAAAAAACGGAGAAGATTTAACTCAAAATAATAAAGCCTGTAGGGTAACCAGACATCTGATTCTTAAGGATACATCTATCCGCTGGTAGTTGGACCAGCCATGTTGTTTTATATTCTTTTATATGTTTCTACTGGACAGAATGAGTAGTGTTAAACTTGGTGTGTATGGCCTGACAATGAAAGGTGACTCTGCTCTTTCCTGTCGTCCTTCTAATCCAATTAGAAGATAAGTTTAGAGCAGAGTTAGATCTTTCAAGTGGATTTGAAGGGGTCCATAGACATTCTCATCCTGTGATTACTGTTCCTTCAAACAAGCAGATCCTGGTCTCCACTCAGGAAGTGTTGGGCAGGATAGCACACAGGTCATCCTATACCAAGATGTAAGCCAGCTCTCACATGCTGGATGAAGTGGGGAAATGGGAAGTGGAAGACCTGGGATCATTACCCCTGGGTTGAGATTCAATGTCGCTCACCCATCGCAGACTCCCGTTGGCTCTGAGCACCACCAGAGCTGATGCACAGACCATGCAGTCGGATCACAAAGGCGAAAATACAGTTAACATGGCTCACATAGGACACATTGAAGAGGTAATTAGAGGTGATTATTGGCTTTATTTTGCAGAAAGTCAACTCTAGAATTCCATGATGTCATTTAGGGAGTTTATATTACTGTAGGTCTTGTGTCTATATGTAAGGGTCAGTGGAGGTCAAGTTTAACCAGAAAGTCGTGGGGTCTTTGGTGCCTGGAGGCTTCCCTTCATGGCACTTCTAGTCTTAGGAAAGATGCTCAGTGACTTGTACTGTAACTGAGCCTGTGAAGACTCCACAAGCTTCCTGAGGACCAATAATAAGAGCAGAACACGCACGTGGGAAAGAAAAAAGTTAAAAACATATACAATGAAAGGTGAAAGCCTTCTTCCTTTGTTCTCATCCCCAATCATCACCACCTGTCATTTTCCATAAAAATATGTGTAAGGAAAATTTTTCTTATCTAGAATATAAGCATATCCTTAGAAATTATAAAAACCATATATTATATAATTTCATATACTTCTCATATGTTATATATGTTCTTCTGCAAATTACTTGTTTCACTTAAATATTTATCTTTCCATATTGTTACATATAGGTCTACCTCATTTCCACTTTCTTAAAGGCTGCTTTGCATTATTTTGTGTGGTTATACCAAAATTTATGTAACCAGTCTTTTATTGATAAACCTTTATTTTATATTTTTCTGTTATATTCAATATGGCATGTCCTTGGCATACTGTTTTGACTCTTTCCACAGGATACTTTGCAGTAGGATTGCTGGATCAAAGTGTACATGCATTTTAAATTCTCTAGGAAAATTGCAAATAGCTTCTCAAAAAGTTTGTACCAATATACATTCCCACCAGTCGTGTATGGGGGTCCCTGCTCCCCCATGTTTTCTTCCACCCTGGGTACTTTCTGGGCACAGCTGAGTTACATGGTTCACACTAGATGCCCCAGAAAGACAGCAGTGGAAAGATAACCAACAATGTGTGAGAGTGACTCACATCAGAACAGGTTGTTGCCCATGACCTGGGAATGCAGTAAAAGAGACTGTTCCTGATAGGCTGCATTGTATCAAATCTAACCCCGTCTGAGTTCCCATCAGGATTTAGAGTTGTGATGTTTCAAAGGATGGTTCCTCAGATAAATAAATGCATAGTAATGTACCACCATTTAGAAATTTGCTGTTCCATAAGCACATTTTCCAGCTAACTAAAGCACATCCCTTAGATACCAGGGGGTTTTTTTTGTTTGTTTATTTATTTATTTACTTTTGGCTCTGTTGTGTTTTTGTTGCTGCACTCAGGCTTTCTCTAGTTAAGACAAGCGGGGGCTACTCTTTGTTGTAGTGCGTGGGCTTCTCATTGTGGTGGTTTCTCTTGTTGTGGAGCACGGGCTCTAGGCATGTGGGCTTCAGTAGCTGTGGCACGTGGGCTCAGTAGTTGTGGCTCGCGGGCTCTAGGGCACAGCCTCAGTAGTTGTGGCGCATGGGCTTAGTTGCTCCACAGCATGTGGGATCTTCTCAGACCAGGGCTCGAACCCATGTCCCCTACATTGGCAGGCGGATTCTTAACGACTGCGCCACCAGGGAGGTCCCAAGATGTTTTCTTTTTTCTTTTTTTCAATGTGGACCATGTCAATTGGAAAATATTCACAGGCATGTTGTAACACACTTCTGCTTTCTTAAGCAGGACTTAGGGAATGTGGCTTAACTTTTTGATAACATAGTCATCATTGTAAACATCAGCTATTGAAAGGAGCAGTCATACTGTGATTTCCTCAAAGGCTTTACGGATTGGTGGAGTTACGGCCCTACACCAAATGGTCCCAGGTTGCATTTTTTCTTACATGGTTTGTATGTTCCTTCTGCCTCTTCCTTTGCTGTCAGTTCTTGCTTCTATCAGGGATCTTATTTACAGATAAATCTTTTTATTCTAGTTTTCTTCTTCAGTCCGAACTGTAAGAACACCTAACTGGGATCCTCTATGCTATGTGCAAAGTATGGAGAGGTTCTGAGTGAAGGCCTGACAAGGTCTTTCATAAACCTAACACTTCGGTAAGAGCTTAATAAGTATGAGCTATCAGCATTATTTTTAGTATTGTTGTTAGTCTAATTCTTAAAAACCATGTGTATATTCATTAAGAATAAATTAAGCAGTGGAAATAAATACATGCAAACATAAAATGGTTCAGTCATAGTAGAAGTTTATTTTTCACATACAGAAAAGCCCAGAAGAGGGGTGGAGGTCACCATGAGGTGATTTACCTATCCAGGCGTCCTCTGACTTGAGTTTTTTCATTTCCTAGAGTCCTGATGTCATCTGCATCCACCCAGAGAGAAAGGGAAGAGATGAAGGCATGATGGTGGGAAGTTTTATGGGCCAGATAAGAAAGGACCACACAGCCCCCACTCTCAGTCCTATTGGCTAGGACTCAGTCATGGGGCCAGACCTACCTGCAAGGGTGCCTGGGTAATGTAGTCTAATTCAGTGCCTAGGAAGAGAGAGAGAGACAGTGGATTTTGATGGATGGATGCCAGTCTCTGCTCAATATTTTTTTGTATAGAGATTTTGTGACATTCATTTTGCCAATTCTGTAGCCATTTTTTCCTTCTCTGTAGTTTTTACAAAGTTCAAATTGTACAAGGTTTTAAAATTAAAACTATGTGTGAGTTGACTTTAAACTTTTTTACAATAAAGCTACATTTTATCTTTATTTAGTTGGGTAGTTAGTTATTATGGCTGCGCTGCGCGGCTTGCGGGATCTTAGTTCCCCAACCAGGGATTGAACCTGCATCCTCGGCAGTGAAAGCACAGAGTCCTAACCACTGGACATCCGGGGAATTCCCAATAAAGCTACATTTTAAACTTACTTTGCTAAAACTGATATCACTTAAAACTTAGCCTCACCATGGCAGCAGTATTTTTGTATCTCTTTACTTATGCAAATATTCTCTGCCAGTTTCCAAGTGGGCCCCTCCGTACAAAATTAATCTTTATATGGAAACAGGGAGATACAGAGCAAAGATTTTGGGCTTTGGAGTCATCCAGACCAAATTCTAGCCCTGCATTGACACACCAATGGTAGAATTTTGGCTATGATGCTTAATCTTTTGAAGTTGGCATTTCATAATAATGGCTCTGGAAGATAGCAAATTATCAATGATGTAAGATATGTGAATCATCTCACTCAGTGTTTGCCATTATGATAAGCATTCAACTGGTAGGTACAGTAACCTAAAAAAATGATATTATTAAAATAGTATAGTAATTTATACTATAAACAAATATATGAGTATATTAGTAATATCCTAATGCTGATGATATTTCCTTTGAGTATGGATATGATTGAAGATGTTACTCCACCCAAACTTTGCATCCTTTGAGTTGTAACACCTGATAAAGGATGAGTTTTTGTGTTTCTTGGCTTTATTTCCTGAGGGGAATATAATATTTGGAGCATGTTCCACAGCATCTTTAGAAGAATCAGTGGCACTTGGAATTGTGATCTGGGGGATCAGACTCAAATGTGATAACGGGGAATGGTAGGAACTCTGGTTAACTGGTGAATGCATGCCCAGACGAAAAATACTAAAATTAAAATGTCTTTCGAAACATTCTCCCAAAAAGCAAAATGTCTTAAATCTGGATGTGCTGGTTACTAAGATGTGGTTTCTCAGGGACAAGTGTACCCTTCTTCTCTCTGCTTGTGATGCTGCCCTGGTACAGTGCAACCACATTTCGTCACATCCAGCTGGATCCCTGTTCACCTCCAACAGAGATGCTAGAGGGTCACTGGGAGGTAGGACAAGGAAAAAGGAGCAGGTTTGCTTCCCTTCCTTGTGAGCCCTCCCGCATCCATGCCCCTTCGCCCAGGCAGTGACAGTTTCCTTCAATGGCTTACCTTGATTCCAGTTTGTAGTTTTTCCAACACTCCCAGAACCAGTTTCAGAGTCTCCAGCATGCTCTAGGTGGAGTCCTCTCAGAGGTCTGATCCCTCCTTTGAGCCTTAAGCTGTGACAGTTCCAGCCTCTTCTCTTTGTTTCCCCAGCCTGTGACTAAGAGTTGCTTCCTGCAATTTATTGCCGTATAATGCTTGTATTCCCTTTTTGCCTTTTCAGGTCTCCAATATCTGGTTAACAATTCTTGACACTAAATCCTGTCTGATACTGTTTCTGTCTCCTGACTGATTCAGAAATTCATGCCAGGAGTGGTCCCAGAAACAAACCCCTAAATATAGGATATGAGGGTGGCTATGCTCATAAATTGACAGCTTACCATGTTGAGGCTAAATATATGTCAACTTGTCTTACTTTATGGTTGCTGCTGCCACTACCTAAAATTACATAAAACTACCATAGCGTTCTAGAGTTTCCAAAGGGCATGCATATGTGTTATCTTAGGATAATCCTTAGGAAGGATTAGATACCCTTCTTTCATGTCTCTGAGAAGCTTTACAAAAGAGACTCAACCTCTGAGATGCTTGAAATCACAGCGTTAGTAAGTGAAAGAGGCAAGGACGCAAATTCAGATATTTTAATTCTCTATACTACAGCTACCTTTTCGAAATGTTTTAAAAGCACCAGTTGCTTCATTTAAGGCAAATTTTGTTTTAAATATTAAGACTTCTTCTAACAAGAGAATAAAGTGCCAGTTGACATGGTGAAAGGGAAAGGTAATACAATAAATTGGCTTAGTCACGTAACTGCAGCTATAATTGTATCTTATTCTAAAGAGAAATCATCTTTGGCTTTTCCCATTTTAAAAGATATTAAATTTCAAAATCTCAGGAAGAAGGAGTATTTGGTGTATTGTAACAGTTTAAACTGATCAAGCATTAGTAGTAAGAATCTGTTCTTAATTCCCCAACTCAAATTGAATAATCTCAGCCTTGCCCCAGGCATCAAAATATCTCATCCTTTTTTTCTCAGAGAACAATGGGCTGCATTGTGTGAAAGACACAGAAAGCTCCACATTCCAGTTTGCTTTGACGTAAATACAGTGCGCTTTTACAAATGTGCAGGGATTATGTACATTTTTATGAGTTTGACAGAAAGAACAGTGGGAATGGGGAGATATTTCTATCATCTTGGCTCTTTCCAGACCCTGGGGTCTTTCTAAAGCTTGGCAGGATTATTTTCATACCAGTTAAATGCTTGTAGGGCCATGGCAGCAAGGAACTCTAGAATTCCTAACAAATGCATCTTGTTTTCTCAGATGCAAGTAATCAACCCTAATACTGTTTTGATTTCATTTACTGAGATATATTTTTTATAAAGCTTTTGGAGGAAAAGTTAGTTGCATAAATCTAGGAAGTGCTTCAATTATATTTGAGAGTCACAAGTATATTTAATCTTAGTTGTTAATGACTCACAGCTATTCTTAAGTTCCCCACCACCTTTTTTTAAAAAATAAAGATTGTGTATATTTAAGGTGTACTACGTGATTGTATGATATGCACATACATAGTGAAATGATTATTACAGTCAAGCGAATTAACAATCTCATCTCCTCACATAGCTGTGTTTGTATATGGTGAGAGCACCTGAAATCTATTCTTACCAACTTTCCAGTATTCAATACAGTGTTATTACCTGTAATCATCGTGCTGCAGGTTAGATCTCTGGGCTCATTTGTCCTACAGAGCTATCACTTCGTGCCCTTTTATCAACATCTCTCCATCTCCACCCCTTCCCTGCCCCTGATAACTACCACTCCACCCTCTGCCTCTATGTAGTCAACACTTTCAGATTCCACATGTAAGTAATACCATGCAGTGTCTGTCCTTCTGTGTGTAGCTAATTTCAGTTAGCATAATGTCCTCTAGGTTCATCCATGATGTTGCAAAAGTCAGGATCTCTTTTTTTAAAGCTGAATAATATTCCATTTTATATTTTATATATATATATATATATCACGATTTCTTTATCTGTTCATCATTCAATAGACACTAAAGTTGTTTCCGTATCTTTTTTTTTTTTTTTAGTTTTGAGTCTTTATTTTTTTTTTATTTTTTTTTTTAAACATCTTTATTGGAGTATAATTGCTTTACAATGGTATGTTAGTTTCATATCTTTTTTTAAAATTATTTTATTTATTTTTGGCTGCACTGGGTCTTCATTTCTGCACGTGGGCTTTTCTCTAAGAGTTACGGCGAGCGGGGACTACTCTTCGTTGTGGTGCGTGGTCTTATTGCTGTGGCTTCTGTTGTTGCAGAGCACAGGCTCTAGGCACGCAGGCTTCAGTAGTTGTGGCACGTGGGCTCAGTAGTTTTGGCTCACAGGCTCTAGAGTGCAGGCTCAGTAGTTGTGGTGCACGGTGTTAGTTGCTCCACGGCATGTGGGATCTTCCCGGACCAGGGCTCAAACCCATGTCCCCTGCGTTGGCAGGCGGATTCTTAGCCACTGCGCCACCAGGGAAGCCCTCCGTATCTTATTAACTATTGTAAATAATGCCAATGAAGATAAGAGTGCAGATATCTGTTCAAGGTATTTATTTCATCTCCTTTGAATATATACTCAGAAGGACTGCTGGATCATATGGTAGTTCCATTTCTGGTGGGGTTTCTCTTTTGGGGGGGCACCTCTGTACTGTTTTCCATAATGCCTATACCAGCTTCCATTCCCACCAACAGTGTACAGGGATTCCCTTTGCTCTACATCCTTGCCAACACTTTTATTTTTTTGATAATTGCCATTCTAACAGGTGTGAGATGATATCTCCTTGTAGTTTTCATTGCTTTTCCCTGAGCACTGTGCATCAGTATCTGTTTTAATGGCCAAGAATGTTCTTGACACTGGCAGCCCTGTTTGTTATTGTGCTCATAGAAGTGCTCTCTCCCCTGCAGCCTGGAAAACTGCTTTTTTCATAATTTCTGACGTGTTGTGCCCTTTCATAGGAATTGTCCAAAAGAAAACTGACAGCTGTATAAAATTACAATTAACTTCCTAAGCTAAATTATCTCAATTTCCATCAAATTTTATATTTATTTTTCTTTCACTTTGAAAACAGATGAAACCTTTGATTTAGATGTGATTTGAAGATATGCATCTGCTTTGGTGTTGCTGTTTTGCTTTGGAATGTCACATTCACACCCACACAATGTTGTGCTGTAAACTCCTCAGGACAAGAGTCTGTATTTCCATTTATAACCTAACCTACAACTACACAGATATTAGGCAGCAGTTCAGTTTTTTCATTATAATGATGACTTTAAATAAAAGAGAGAGCAGGCTCTTATAGACATTAACAGTTACTTGGGCATAGGTGCTCTTAAAGCAAAATCCATAATTAAGACCAGAGATTGTTCTGACTAGAAGTTGATCATCCTTCCAGTCCACGTATCATGAGTGAAAGACCCCACCAGAAACAGAGGTCACGTGGGGAGTCTTGCTGCTCAAATCATGGTCCACAGCAGCACTTAGAAACTCGTTAAGATGCAGATTCTCGGTCCTCGGTTTAGACCTACTGAGTCAGACTCTGCATTACATGATCCTCAGGTGATCTGTATGCATGGGAAAACTTGAGGGTCACTAATGCAGAAGACATATTGGCCTAAAAGCATTTTAATGATATTTATAGATTACCAACATCAGCATCAAGTAACCTTCCTGTTTTAAAATGCAATCCACGGGAACACTTATGCTACAACACTAAAAAAGAATTCTCAAAACCTTACAATTTGACCCTTCATTTAAAATTTGATATAAAAATTAAAGAGAGACCTTTCCTTGCATTATACACTAGTTTTCCTAACTGTATTATATGGTATTCAAAATAACATTTTCCTATAAAAAATATTGGTTTTTCTAACCCTGATGTATGGGAAATTAATAGTCAATATATTATTTTTTATGCAGAGTCATGTCAGCCTAACAGTATAAAATTTATAGTGACTGTAAAGTCCTCTGGGTTCCCTCTTAGATATATTCTCAATTTTTTTCTGAATGTTGAAATATTTTTCTTTTTGTCTAGTAAATATCTATTTTTTGTGCTGTTCTTGATAGATCTTCAGCACCACTGAGAGCCAGGTTTTTTTCATGTGGTTTTGTCCTGACCTGCCATTGATTTTAAAACACATCACATCATAAAGTGATCTGCCATTCTGGTTTATTTTTGTTCTGTTCTTTTTCTTCCTCTTTCTCACTGAGAATTCCCTGTTTTTGCCCCTTTGTATTTGTATTATCTGAAATGGCTCAGTCTGGTACTCATGGTTGCAATTAGCTTCTTTCCTGCAGTCTCCTCAGGATTTCTTCTTGGGCTTGGGCACATTTTGTTCCCAGTTTCTCTTGAGAAAGACTGATAAGGAAATTAAATTACCACTGGGTACAGTACATTTCAGCATCACTGTAAATTTCCTACAAGTCTAAATTTTCATATCCTGTTTATTTTGACAACCCTAAGACCAAGCCTTTCTTAATTTAACAAGAAATGTGCAGTGGAAATATTTTTGGCTTGTTTGTTTTCTTACTTGAAGAATAAAGTCCTCTTCCAAAGACAAGACCTAAGAAAAAAGATAATGGCTTTATTTAGTAGAAAGAGAATAACTTGCATTATTATTCTTTTCTGTACAGCTTCCTGCTAATAATCAAGCTGCTACTTAATTCTCCAGTGTATTAGCTTCATCAAATTCTGATAATCTCCACCAAGTGCTGGTTTCAGGTCTTTGGAAATTTTTCGGCTAGAGGCTGGTGCAGGGTTTCACAGACAGTCTTGCCACCCAGCTGGGATGCAGACAATAGATTTAAGAAAGAATCTTGAATTGAAGGGTGATAAGTGGAACACTGGCCACAAAAATCCCCAGCAACAAGTGGTGGCCACCGAGGCAGGAAGAAAGGGCCCTGAGTGGAGAACAGGGAAGTTTGGTTGCACTGGCAACACCCTATCTTCCTTGGAAGGCAGGGGACCTCTCAGGATAGTAAAGTCTATCCTGTTCCCCTGGAAATTTTCCGTATCATCCCCAGACTTTATGCATGAAAGAGCTTGTGGCTTAACCCAAAAAGTTTGAGAGATTTACAGATGGTGTATTAAAAATATTTTGTCAGCCTACACACCTATTTAGTTTGTTTCTCGGTTATTTCACTGAATGCAGCTTGTATCATCATTCTTTGTAAGGAAGGGTGGGGGACGGGAGGTAAACCAATAATGTGTTTAAGCCGGGTATGTTTCACATCTACTATAGTCTACCCATTCCATCTCTATGGAGTAGGAGAAATGGGAAATATAACCCTTCATGAAAGTTCTGCCTCCTCTGGATCAGGACAGCTTGCAGTAAAATTCCTTTTACTAAAGAAGAACCATGTGCCCAAACCAACCAGCTGCAATAGTGTTGCTTTGGGTTGATTATTCTACCACTAAACTACTCTAATTGCAAGTAACGGAGAATTTTAACTAGTTTGAAAATGCTCTAAAGTATCCTTGAGTTAAAATACTTGTCTTCACAGAAGTAAAAATGATCGAGCCTGTCTTACAGGGATTTTACTTTATATTTTGGGGTGAGTATCCATTGTATTTCATTGATTCTAAGGTACACTTCCCCCCAACACACACACATTTTCTTGTCTCTAAAATCAGGATGCCGCTTATGGTTTATGGCATCTTGCAATCACTGCTGGCAGCACCCATGACCTAATTGCTGTTCTTTCCATGTGTGGGCATGGTTGTTATTTCTAGTTGCATGGCTAGACAACCATAACTTCTTCACATTTAAAACAGACATTTAAGCGCTATTTGAGGAAGGAGGATTAGGTTATTGTCTGACCATGTCCTGTTGACACCTTCTGGTTAGATCAAGAAAGCTCTAGTGTGAGAACTTTCCAAATGATGGCTGGCAGCTTAGAGACAATGGTGAAGCACTTTTTAAAGAAATGCTTCTCTTTTTTAAAAAAAGCAGTTACCAAAGACTGAATGGAAAAGTGATTTGAAAGGGTTGGACTCTGAATGTAAAGATGTTTTAGGAATACCTTAATATATTTATCTCAGATTTCCCTTTTTATGCATAAAAATGAGAAGTGCTAAAAATCTGTCTACCTAAATCTAAAAGAAGCCATTTCAAGTAGTAGAAAATTAAAAATAAAGGGTAAGAAAGCCTTGTACTACAATTTAATTGGCAGTACTTTTTTTTTTTTACTAGTACATAAATTGTGCTTTACTGTTCATGGCATTTTAAGTCTATAAAAGTAGTGAGAAAGGGGCAGAGAATACCTTGGTGAGTGTGGATGCATGTGTATGTGAAGATGATTACTTAACTGAGCTGGATCTATGTGCAGAAGAAGTCAGCATTTCTAATTATGCTTATATGCTTCAGTTTTTCATTTTGGAAGATAGTTTGCATTTGTCTTTAAAGGGTGACTTGCTTCTCTCCACAGATGTCATTTCAGGGTTTCCCTTTCCTTTCTCTGTAACAGTCTGTACTTCAGACCACCCATGTGTTTGAACTTGACCTAGTGGACTTGCTCCAATTGTTCAGATTCCCTTGGTTGCAGGTAACAGAAGTCACTATATAAGAGCACAGAGCATCTCACAGAACCCAGGGCCTGAGATACAGTTTCTACCAAAAAGGTAGAAACCATCGTTGTCATGAGTCAGTTGCATTGCATCGGCTTTGCAAGGGGAATGAGGTGACAGCGATTTTGGCAAGTACATGAAATCTCTAAATTACATGGTAATCATCCCTCTTCTCTGTTTTCTTTCAAGCAGACAACCATAGCCTCCCTTTAAGTCGAGCTAACAGAGTTTTCCTTGACAAGTGGAAAGATCTCTGAAGATTAACTTCGTCTTTTATTGCTGCATTACCTGGGTGATTTATGGCAACCAAATAAGGAATCAACCCAGGAATGATATGGCTTGTGTGAATTCTCCTCTTTTTTTTTTTTTTTTTTTTGCGGTACGCGGGCCTCTCACTGTTGTGGCCTCTCCCATTGCGGAGCACAGGCTCCGGACGCGCAGGCTCAGTGGCCATGGCTCATGGGCCCAGCCGCTCCGCAGCATGTGGGATCTTCCCGGACCGGGCACGAACCAGTGTCCCCTGCATCGGCAGGCGGACTCTCAACCACTGTGCCACCAGGGAAGCCCTGTAATGACATTTTTACATAAAAATAAGAGCCACCTTGCAGGTTGTTTCATTAAATTTGTGGGTCCACTAAAGATATACTAGCCAGGAATCTTCTCTCAGCTGTTCCTAATTTCTGGTGCTTTTTGAGTGATGATATGATGGTGATTTATCTCATTCAGTCATTCAATTGATGTTTATTACATTTCTATATTGTTCCAGGCACTAGGGCTGGAGCAGTGAGCAAAAATGCATCCCTGTCCTGTTGTGTAGCAGGGAAAACAGACAATCCAATCAGTAACTCTGATCAAATACAATAATCTGTACTTCCCAAATAATAACTGCTTCTGTAGACATATAACAGGAATGTGTAACCCAATCTAAGATGCCACGAAAGCCTGCCCCCCAAAAAAGGAACATTTAAACTGAGAGGTGAATAAAAGAGAGCCACGGGTATGGAATAGGAGCATCCCAGGCAGAGGAAATGCTGCATGCAGATGTCCAAAAGACAGAGAGGGGGAACCGTACTTTTGAGGAAGTAGGAGATGGTCCATGGGTCAGATCAAAAGTGCTCATTCCAGGTTTTCCAGGGACTTGAAAAGTCTTCTAGAGAGTCTGGACCATATCCCAGGGCCAAAGGGAAGCCAAACTAGGGTTTCCAGCATGGCTGACACTTAAGAGGATAGGTTGGATAAGGGAATGAATTAGACATGAGAGAGGAAGACCAGTTCAGTTACTGTGGTGGCCCAGAAGAGAGACGCTGTTGGCCTTGACTGAGGTAGTGACAGTGGAGTTATAAGTGGATGAATCTGAAGCAGAGTCAGGTGTGGGCATGAGGAAGAAGGAGGAGTCAAGGATGACTTTCAGGGTTTTAGCTGTAGTGACAGGATCATCAGCGGAGCCAGTCACCAGGGGGAAAAAACACCGAAGAAAATAACTGCTTATTTCTACCATTCTTTGTCAAAAATCTTACTACTATATGTTACTAAAATCTGTTCAGTATAACAAGAGAAAATAAAATAAATAGATGAAGGAAAGCACAAATGATCATGGAAGATTGAGACAGAGTCAGGTGACCTCCTTTGGAGAGAAGGACCACACGTTTGACACCAAGCCGTTCAGAAGCCAATAGAGGAAGCAAACATGATCTGTGGAGTTCATCAGTTAAATGCAGCCAGTTGCTTGGAGAAGTCCCATCCTGCCTGCCATTGAGACGAAAGGGAAATTTCTCCAATAAGTCTTTCTAGAGTGACACCATATAGTGTCATGAACAACATCCTTATCGGATAACCTTCGTCAGCTCTTCCCTATGTAGTCCCTCAGTACAGACCACAGCATCTGTTGTCACAAAAGTAATTGAAAGTCAACTCTGTGAAAGAACAGAGTGTTTCCAACAGATTCAACCGTTTGTGGTCGATTGTCAGTTTCTGATGGTCTGCCATCCACCCGGGATGGACTGTGGACTGTCTTTTTCTTACCTTGTGTTTGTGTAGTCCCTGAACTTGTATTTTTTTAAAAAAGAGTGGATATACATACATGCTGCATATTTGTTTTGGATATCAAAATAGGAAAGAACCTAATTTCTTCATGTTTCTGAGGTATAGGCATAGCTTTGGGAAAATCCTCCATACATACATCTTCTCTCAGCCAAGTTTTAAAAAGATATTTCAGGATTGATAATGAGGTTAAAGTTATATTCCTGGAAAGGTACATGGAGGACAGCTGCTCTGTTGTATCAGGAAGTGCAAAGCCATGTACTTTTTCAGCCAAGCTTGGGGTAGAATTAATACCCTCCTGTGAAGTCAGGGTGTTTAAGAATGAGCTGTGCCTCAACAGAAGTGTACCTGGTTTTGCTTAGCAATAAGTCATAGGAATAGTCCCAGGCAACCCAAGATCCTCCCCAGAAAGTCATTTTGAGTCCATTATAACACAGACAGATGGGAAATGGAGGTCCCAGAGTTCCCTGTTTTAAGGTACAACTTTAATCTTTATCTCAGAAAAATTTTAAAGCAGCTGTAACCAAATGCCCACTTTGGTCATAAAAAATAAAAATTTCAGCAAATAGAGTATCTAGAGAATATCAAGCTTGAGCAGTGTCATTCCCAGTGTAGGCTGAAAAACTATAATGCAATTTTTTTTAAGTTTCCATTAAAGTTGTTACCAATGTCCCAGGTTCTTTAAGCCTAGGAATAGTAAATCTGCATTATTTTTTAAATTACTAAACAAGAATATGGGTAATTCTGGAATGCAGCATTATTACAATTAGATTGAAGTATGATAGCTGAATTAGTAGACCTCTTGGCAATACCTTGGGTTTGAACTTGTTTGGACAAGAGGCTTGTTTCTGCTGTATGGTCATCTACCAAGAGTGAGGGAGGGGGCCCTGGGGGCCTCAGTGGTCAGGAGAACATGATTTGAAATCTCATTTCCTGGGTTCAAATTCGTGATCCTCCATTTGACCTTGGCAAACTACCTGTTTGTATCACAGTTTCCTCAGCTATAAAATGAATATAATAATAGTGTATACTCCATAGGTGTCTTGGGAGGATTAAACAGAATGATATATGTATGAGATCTTAGAATAGTCTTGTACACACAGTGCTTAATAAGCATTGGCTGCTATTACTAGTCTTAGTTGAGCTAGGTGCACTGACCCAATGCATCCATATCACCAATGCAGGCTGCAGGACACAAGGCAGACCAGACAAATAGGTATAACTCAGCCCGGCTCCACGAGTGATGTTGTCATCACAAGGGCACATGCTCTGCTGCTAATAGCAAGGGACTTACCTTCATATTTGAAGACTTGCTTATTCACTCAGGTTAGCAAGTGGCTACTATGAACATTCAGAGGGACTCTCAACTAGAGCTCAAGATGCTTCTTAGCTGGTGCTTGTATTTTATCACTGAAAAGTAAATGAGCATTTGCATTTTAAAAAAGAAGGATCTAATTAGGTAAATGAGATAACCTGTGAGACTGTGGACAATCAAAATGTCGAACCAGGACTGGAGGAAAGGAGAAGTGATGGTTTGATTAGTACAGAGTAAGCAGAGAATTTCATGTCCCTCCCTCCCAACTTCAAGGTATGCAGTTATAAAATTGATTCATCACAGACATTGGTATGCCTACCTTGGGTGTGCAGGAAAGGAGTAAAACTTGATGGGTGCAAGAAAAGTGAAAACTTGTGGTCTCAAATCATCCAGGAATTCTTAATACCTATATTAAGAGTTGCAAACTCAGATGACGACAGGAACCAGACAGGTAATAAAAGAAAGAGGCTGGGCAGATGATAAATGGTAATGACCCTCAGACTCTGAGAGCAATAGAGAGTAGTGGTGACTAGGGAAAACTGGAGGTTACTTGCTCCTATATAAGACATTACATGGGTCAACATTAGAGGTCAAGTAAAACACAACTGTGTGCCCAGCTGAGTGCGATGTCTTGAACATCTGGTTTACTCACATCCTATTGGATGTGAGCTATATATTGTAAACGAAAGCCCTGGCCAAAATTTTCCAGTCAAAAGTGGATCCTGTTGTTCAGGTAGCCCCACAGAGTTTTGGGAAATGGCCAGGGAGCATATTCCATGCATATTCCATGAAGATAAATGACCTAGGAAACTTCATAAGCAATATGGGACTTCTTGTCTTGAAGAGTTAGATTTCCCTTTGACCATGTCTGGCCTACAGCAGAAGTTTCACTGAAACCTAGCCACACCCATCATTTGCATGTTGTCTTGGCCACTTTCCCTTGGCAATGACAGAATTCAGTGGTTGCAACAGAGGCCCTATAGGCCACAAAGCCTAAAACTTTTACTACAAGACCCTTTGCAGAAAAAGTTGACCAACCCCTAATCTAAATAAACGCACCAACCAAAAATGATTATGTAATTTGAAAAGTACTGTAACAGAAGTGTGTGTATATAAATTCATGTGCTTGTGGATAAAGTGCTGGGAGAGCTTGAAGGAGGGAGGGATCATTACTACTCGGAGGTGGTGTGGAAGGCTGCACGGGAAAGGTAATATTCGACTTGGGTCTTGAAGGACAGGGCAGAGTTCCCAAGTGCAGAAGGTAGAACTTTCAGGCATGGCGTGTTGGGATAACAGCTAATGATTTCAGCTTGCTAAAGACAGGAGGCAAAGGAGGGCTGAAAACTCCCAGGAGTAAATCAGGGAAGCAAGGAAGATCTTGGTTCAGCTCTCAGAAGAGCAAGGTCCGTATTTAAGTTATTTAAAGACTAGCTCCTTTGACTCAACTTTAAAACAGAACACAGCTAGTTGATGTATAAACAACCCAGTCGAGATAGACAATGAATATGGTCCATAAGAAAAATGTCTGAGCCCACTAACATTATTTTCTCAGGGAGCGATGTTGCAAACAGTGGACATTTGATTTTTGGCTTAGCAAGGCGTCAGAATCCAATCTGTCAAAGGAATAAGTAATGTGGATTTGCTTATCCTAAGAATAGTTTGCAAAGAATATATTTCACGTGGAGTGATACTGTATATGTTTTATTTATTTTAATATCTGGCAGTAATGTATACATAATAAGTGCTTAGTAAATACTTTCTGAATTAATGAATAAGCTAGTCAAAATAATTTATACGTATTCATTTCCTACTCTTTCTTCAAGATTTATCTATTGAACATTCGAGAATTATTGTTTGAGAAGAGGACCAGGGATGACAGCACTAGAGTTACTTGGAGGCTGTTTGGCTGGGGGGTTCCTCATGCTCGTTGGAGGGTTATGTCCCGAGAGTACTGGTCGGGTTCTTCCTCCTACGTTTCGGTTCAGCCTTAAGCAAGGCACTAGTGAGCCAGGGAAACCCATATCTCGTTCTAACTCAGCATGACAGTTTCTTACGTTTCTTTGAAGGACATCCAAGAGTTCAGTTAATACATTAGTTAGGGTAATGCTAATTGTTGCAACAAACTAACCCAACAAGCAAATAAGATAGATCACTTTCAACATCAGACGTAAACTATGTTCCTTTCAATGACATCATATCTTTGTGAAGCTGGTTTTTCAGAACTTGTGATTTTTAAAAACAAATATTGTGCCCAAATCAACATTGCATAGGAAATAAAGTTGGCGTTTGAGAAGTTGTACAAAGCTCAACAGATGCACAAATCTCATTAGTAAGCAATGATGGTTATGTAAGAATATTTCTCTCTCAACTCTATATGTATTATTTTTTCAAACAACTACTAGACTACCATTAGGACATACATATGTAACTTTTAGAACCTAACTGCTTTGAAATGGAATCATCAGATATTTCTTTTGGCCAAAGGGCACTGTGAAAATATGAGGAAATTTGGGAGCCTCTGCCCTGGGGCTTTCTTGTGTGCAGATGCACGGTTCAAGGTAAAGCTAGGTTTAATTGCTAGCTTTAACCTGCAGGCACAGGTGTGTCCATGCTCATGCTTACGGCAGGAGAAAGGAGAGCATGAGAGAGGTAAGCCTCTCTCTCCAAGGACCCTCCCTGGTACTCTTATCACTTTACTCATGTTCTGTCAGCAAGATCTTAGTTAAAAGGTCAAAAGTACTGGCAACTGTGGCTAGGAAGTGTAACATAGCTAGCAGATCATGGCCCAGGCAGCTCCAGAGGAGGAGAGAAAGCATTTGGTGAACAGCCAAGTCTCTGTACTGTCCACCCGCTAGCCGCTTAGAGAATGCTCCCCCCTTTCCCAAGGGAAGAAACCAGAAGTACGCAACCTGTTACTGCTTCAGGGTCAAATCCAGGATCTCTGTTGATGCTCAGTTATTTCCGTTAGGTCTGGAATTGGTTCCTCCTGGTCTGGGCATCTGTGTACTAAAAGACAAGTTATTTATACCGGCCCCCCAAAACGCACACACAACACATTCATACAACCACGATGGTACCTGAAGGACAGTATAACTGCATTTAAAAACTGCCTTTTAGAGAAAGAATTGGTCAGTAGCAAAAATAGAACCCTCCTGCACAAGCACTTTGGAATGCTCTTTGACCTGGCAGTGGGAGGCTGTTTCTGCTTTCTAGGTAAAAAACTCTCTTGCCCACTATCTTCTGTGGCTTCTGGCTCCATCCACTGACAGGTCATTTCTTGGCTGGCTGTTATCCTCTGTTATGTTATCTGAGGTAGGTGTTGGGACATCTGTTTCACAATCCAGTTTCTGCTGGCATCACTTTGGGGGAGCTGAGAGTCCGTTCAGGGCTTGAATCATCACAGGCTTTTTTGCAGGCTAGTCCTGTGGTTTCTTTGGCAACATAATTTCCTTGGAACCATAGCAGGCTTCTCACCCGTTTGAGTCCCATCACGTCTCATGATACAACACACAGACACACTGCTCTACTTCCTTATGTCTTTATTTCCTTGCTGTACCATGTCTCTTTCACATGAATGGTGGCTCTGTTGAGACCACTTGAAATGTCAGGCTGGGGAGGGACCCCTTATCGGTCATGTGAGCCCAGCCAGCATCCAGCTGCTGGGCTACCTTCATTCCTTCCTGTCTCTGCTTGCAAACCAGCAACTCCTTTCTGCTCATCTCTTTCTTGTAATATCTCATAAAAAGTAGCAAAGAGCAAGCCAACACCCACCGCTGTTCTGGCTCTTTTAACCCACTCCTCTTACGATAGGCTCAGTGTTTGTAAATTCATCTGTTCAACCATATCGTCCAGGATTTGTTTTTTCATCTCTCTCCTCTACCCTCCATGATATTGACTTAGTTTTAAGTTTGCTTCTTTACAGGGCTGTGTGTGAGGTGTGCTTCCTGGGGCTTTCTCCAGAACTTTCCAAAAAGCTAACATCTTCTCATGTCTTCTTGGCCAGACATCTCAGTCCTGAACCAATCAGTACCAAGGATAACTTGAATAATCCAACTGTACATCCCCTTGAGTGGGGGTAAACTCCTCAAAATAGGTAACCAGAACTCAGTCAGGGAGGAGTGGGATGAATTTTCAGAACCAAGTCCATTACAGTCTCCACGACAGAGAAGACTTGAGCAAGCGAATGAGCCCCAGTCCCAGACCTCTGACTGTTCAGCAGTAACATTTGTGAAAAGCTAGGGAATATAAGCAACTGTAATTAAGCTTCCCTTTTTTATCCTGAATGCATTCAGTAGCCACCACCCCCCCCCCTTTTGAAATCAGTACACTAAGCTTCTTCCAGTAATCTTGGCAGGCAAGTATATGAAACTGATGAATAAAAGACAATTTTACCATTATCAGTTAATCTATGACCTCTGGTGGTATTAGCGATTATGTGTGGTGCCCTTTGTTTCTCTACTTCCCAAATTTTCTCTAGTGACCTTTATTACTTTTATAAAGAAAAAGTACATTTAGCAAATTAATAGATATTTGATCCTATACTGGGAATGGAATGCACATTTGTGTCCCTCTTCAAAACCTTTGCAGCCATACTAGATCTGGGGTTCCAAATCGACCGTAGTAGATTTCTGCCCACCTTGGAAGCCTAATTGACTATTTCAGAAATTTTTCTAAATATTTCTCCCTAGTTCTCTGCCTTGTTCCCTGTGAACCCGATAAGCATGTGCACCAAAATGCAGCTTTGAGGTTTGGGCCTGGAGACAAGTTTAGGTTGAGGTGTTTACTTTCTCTTTCCACTTGATGGATGTTCCTTATTTGTGGTCCCTCAGCTTCATCTGCCTGCTGTTTGTGGTCAGCCCAGCTGCAGTGGTCCTGTTATCCAGGTACAAACTGGGGACATTCCATTGGGTTACCTGTGTCTATGTTCCTTACGTTTTTTCTAAATAGATTGATTTTTTTGGATGTCTTCTTTGAAATCTGTCATTCATTTGGATAATATAGTAAACGACAAATAGTTTTAATGGGAATTTTGGCACTAATAACTTACACATTGGACTTGATTATTTAGCTTTTAGTTAATGATGAAAATCCTTGAGTTAGGTCATGTCGCTTACAACTGGCTTCCACATGTAGATTTAAGTGAGAAAAATCAGAAATTAAATAAAGCAATAAAAAGGTTCTAGGATCCGTGACTGTTGGATGATTAGGACAGCTGAGATTTAGAATCAGAGCCCTCAAAAGAGCATACTGGGTTGGCCAGAAGATTCATTCAGTTTTTTCCCTAAGATAGCTGTAGTAGCACGTAGTTGTCTTTAACTTCATTCGAAACAGCTTTGTTAGATTTGTATGTCACAGCTATCATATCAGCATGCATTTAAAAAAGACATCAAAATTGGTGAATTTTTGTGTAGTCATTTTAATATTGAAGATGGAAGAAAAAAAGCAACATTTTTGGCATATTATGCTTTATTATTTCAAGAAAGGTAAAAATGCAGCTGAAACGCACCAAAAGATTTGTGCAGTATATGGAGAAGATGCTGTATCTGATCGAATGTGTCAAAAGTGGTTTGCAAAGTTTCATGCTGGAGCTTTCTTGCTGGACGATGCTCCACGGTCAGATAGACCAGTTGAAGTTGATAGCCATCAAATTGAAACAATAATTGAGAATAATCAGTGTTATACCATATGGGAGATGGCCAACATACTCAAAATATCAAAATCAAGCTTTGAAAATTGCACCAGCTTGGTTATGTGAATCACTTTGATGTTTGGGTTCCACATAAGTTAAGTGAAAAAAACCTTCTTGACCATATTTCCACATGTGATTCTCTCCTGAAACGTAATGAAAACGTTCCGTTTTTAAAACAAATTGTGACAAGCGATGAAAAGTGGATACCATACAGTAAGATGGAATGGAAGAGATCATGGGGCAAGCGAAATGAACCACCAAGAACCACACCAAAGGCCAGTCTTCATCCAGAGAAAGTGATGTTGTGTATGTGATGGGATTGGAAGGGAGTCCTCTATTATGAGCTCCTTCTGAAAAACCAAACGATTAATTCCAACAAGTACTGCTCCCAATTAGACCAAGTGAAAGCAGCACTTGACGAAAAGCGTCCCAGATTAGTCAACAGAAGATGCATAATCTTCCATCAGTATAATGCAAGACCGCATGTTTTTTTGATGACCAGGTAAACACTGTTACAGCTTGGCTGGGAATTTCTGATTCATCCACCGTATTCACCAGACATCACACCTTTGAATTTCCATTTATTTCAGTCTTTACAAAATTCTCTTAATGGAAAAAATTTCAGTTCCCTGGAAGACTATAACAGGTACCTGGAACAGTTCTTTGCTCAAAAAGATAAAAAGTTTTGGGAAGATGGAATTATGAAGTTGCCTGGAAAATGGCAGAAGGTAGTGGAACAGAAGGGGGAATACACTGTTCAATAAAGTTCTCAGTGAAAATGAAAAATGTGTCTTTTATTTTTACTTAAAAAGCCGCAGGCACTTTTTGGCCCACCCAATATTTATTCTCTTCTAGACAGATATACTCTACCCAGCACACATAGTGTTTTAAGTGAATAGCCGGATGAATCGGAAACTTAAAGATGTGTTCTAATCAGCGCATATGAAATGAGCAGGAGGTAATCAGTGGAGCAGAGAAGAGATTTTGAGTTTGTAAACACTCGTGCATTCATTCAACAAATATTTATTGTTGTCCTGAAAGGGTGTTCCACTAGCCGCTTACATTCATTGCAGAGCAAATCAGACCAGCTCCTGTCCTCATGAGAAGTGATCTAATGGGAAGACAGAGCTAAGACAAAGCTACACACAAAAAATTAGAGCATGTACTAGTGCTATGAAAGGAAAGAACTAGGTTATATGAGAGGGAAAGTCCACATTCAATTGGGTGGGCAGGAAAGATCTTCTGAGGGGGCTCATTTAGGCAGTATCACTAGACTTGCATATTTTTTAAAAGGGGGAAAGAAGATACAATAAATTTAATACTCCAAAGAGGGATTAAATCTCCATAGTTGTGAGTGTTTTAAGTTTTAAGGAATGTCTCTCCTTTTGTCTTTGAAATTGTCAATGTGGAAACTTCTCAATCAGCAACTTTCAGTAGCTCTATATGCACATAATTCAAAAGCGCCTAAGTGTAATGAGTGTTCAATAAATACTTGTTGACTTGAATTGAACTTTGATTCTCTCCAAACTTTTATTAATAACTTCTGTGCAAGCCAATACAGAAATACCAGCATCACTTCTGGAAAACATCTTGATTTCATTTTTAAACAGATGGCTTTCGCATTCAGTTTTTAGGTGACATCTCCAGGAAGGAAACCCAGATTTTGAGGGAAGTGCATTTCGGCGAGGTTCCCCTGAACTCAAGGAAGAAATGAGCTATATATAAATGGTTGCATTCTCAGTAGATTCACTGCCGGTTGAAAATGTAGTTGAGTACATAGATTTTTATTATAATGTTTTGCTGCTCTTGTGTGTATGATATATTGCAGCATTGGCTTCTTTGCCTTTTTTTCATTAGAAACATCATAAAACATTTAGGGGTCTGCACAGAAATTGCTGTGACCCCTATTTATAATTGAAGAAAGTAATGTTTCCTTACTGGAAAGCAGTATTCCTGACGACAAGGCCCTGAAGTCTGCTAACCAGATTTGTGCAGATTTCCATTCTCATGTGTGTAATCACTAAAATGATGAAAAAATAAGACCATTGCAAAGGGGAAGAAATCTGGTAAGTAGGGGGATTTGAAGTAAGCTTTTTGGAGCTGGTTTTATGTTTTATTTTGGTATTTTTGGTTGTCGTACCAGGTCAAGCAATTTCTACTTTTTAAGGTTGCTAATACCAAATAAGCATGGAGCCTTTGTTTATTTCTTAAAATAAAGGAGTGGCCTTGTTACTGAACCAAACCTGGGTCTGATCATCTGAGCACAATAAAGCCGCTCTACTGACACCGGGTTGTGGTGAAGGAAAGTGCAGCATTTATTGCAGATGCCAAGCAAGGAGTCCAGGCAGCTAGTGCTTAAGAGGCCCAAACCTGTTTCAGCAAAGCATTTCTAAAGCCCAGGTGAGGGAGGGGTGTCGCAGGGTATGTAAGCAGCTCAAGCACAATTCTCTGATTGTTTAATGGTGAGGTAACAGGTGATGTCACAGGTGCCAACATTATCAATCCTCAGGTTCTTGGGACTTCCCTGGTGGTCCAGTGGTTAAGACTTCACCTTCCAATGCAGGGGGTGTGGGTTCCATCCCTGGTCAGGGAGCCAAGATCCCACGTGGCTCACAGCCAAAAAGCAAAAATAAACATAACAACAGAAGCAATATTGTAACAAATTCAATAAAGACTTCTTTTTTAAGAAGTCCACATCAAAGAAAAAAAAAATCAGTCCTCAGGTTCCAGGGGGCTATATGCTCAAGGTCATCAAGTAGTTAGTGAATGTTTGATCGGGGTTTTAGCATCTGTAAAACAACTCAGGAATTGTGTATCAGATACTGTCCCTGGAAGGCCCCAGAGGGTCCTGCTCGGTTGCAGCCTCCAGTCAGCCAGAACCTCTCTGAGCCACTGCATCTCCAGCCTTTGTGTGGACACCAGCCCCCTGGGGATCCGGTTACAGAGCAGACTCTGACTCAGCGGGTCTGGAGTGGGGAATGGAGACTCTGCGTTTCTAACCAGGTAATTCAGTGCTGCTGCCCCAGACCACACTTCAAGTAGCAAGGCCCTAAGCGATAAGTTGCATCTCCTGAACAGTAGACTCCCTCATCAGTCATTGGAACATAGCTTTGTGTTTATGATCTGACTGGTTTTTGGGTAACTTTCGAGATCTCTCAGCTGAGCTACTCAGCAATTGCTTCTTTCATCTGAGAATTCGTCCTAAAGGCCGCTTAAAAGGTGAGGCAAACCCTGAGTCCTTGTCAGTGGCATGTCTTTCGCTCACACTTTCAGCACATCCACAATCCTGTCACCTGTACCTTCACAGACATCCTGTATCCATCCTGTGCTCTCCATCTCCACCACAACAGCCCCATCAGATCCTTCAGTGCCTCTTGCCCCGGCTCTTAAGAGTCCCCAAACTCAGCTTCTCCTCTTGCCCGACAGCTGCTAAGTGATTGTCCAAGAGTAGACATCAAACGACGTGCCTCCTTGCTTCAAATCCTCCAGTAGCTTCCCCTATGCTCAGAATAAAGCCCAACCCATGACCACGGCAGACAAGAGCTACCTGATCTGACCCCACGGACCTCGCTCTCCTCTTCCAGGCCCCTCTCCCCAGGGAGCCCCGCTCCAGCCCTTCTGTTTGCTCTTTGCATACCACAGACCAGCCGACTTCCTACCTCTGAGCTTTGCACTGGCGTGTGTCTCTGACTGAAAGGCTATTCCCAGGGTGCTGGCCTGGTGCTGGTGGCTGCTCATCCTTCGGGTCGCCTCCTGGGAGTGGCAGAACCTCAAGACCCTATTTAAATCAGCCGTGCCCCATTCTGTATTTTAGCAGCCTGCTTTATTTTTTTCACCCTCTGAAAGTAAGTTTTTTTGTATCTGTTACTTGTTTATCTTCTGGCTTCACAACAACACACTAGAATATAAGCTTCTTGAGGGTCTGACATTTCACAAGTGGTTGGGGCAGTGGTGAGGGGGGTGGAGGAAAGTGAAGAAGGAAGACAAGGAAGGGAAGGAAAGGAGGAAGAAAGGAAGGAAAGGGAGGGAGGAAGGAAAGGAGGGAGGGAGGAAGGAAAGGAGGGAGGGAAGAAGGAAAGGAGAAAGGAAGGAAGGAAGAAAATTGAGGGAGAAAGGAAGGAAAGAAGGAAGGGAGGGAGGGAGGAAGGAAGGAAAGAAGGAAGGGGAGGGAGGGAGGGAGGGAGGGTGGGTGGGTGCTAGTGGAGGGCAAAGAAAGAAAGGAGCCAAGAAGAAAGAAAGAAAGAAAGAAAGAGAGAGAGAGACGGGGAGGGAGGGAGGGAGGAAGGAAGGAAGAGAGAAGAAAAAGAAAGAAAGAAGAGAGAAAGAAGGAAGGAAGGAAAACAATCCCAAAACCTCTGATTAAAAAGTTCCACATTTTTCAGTTTGGTGCTGAGTACTATTAGAAATTGCCTTTCTCTCATGTTCTAGGAGAGACAGAAATTACCACATATAATTTAAAGGCTTAAAAATATTCTTTTTTATAAAGAGTAGTTCATTTCTATGCTGAGTTTTAGTAACATCATTAACTTTTATTTCCAGAAACTCAAACGAGTTGAAATAAGGCACCATTTGGGAAAATTTACATAAGAACAACACTCCTAATGAAGGTTCTCCACTCTAGATAATGTATTTGTGCTGACAGAGCTCTAGGCCTGCTGTCTGGGGACCCAGAGCTAACATTTGCTAAATGGTCAACTAAGGCTGGGTTGGCCGGGGTCCTGGGGCCGGATGAATTGCCCTGGCTCACTTTGGTGTTTCATCCCTCCCCTTAAGTACACGCCTGGGTGGTGCAAAGAAAGTGCGCTTTGGAGTCCACTGAGTGCTTTCAAATCCTGGCTCCATGCTTCCTAGTCATGTGACTCTGAGAAAGTGCCCAAACCTTTCCGAGCCTCCGTATTCTCACCTGTTAGATGAAAATAGAAATCTGTTGTGATGAGATTTTCAAATCATTTATGTAAAGTACCTAGGCTTATATTTCTGGGGACTGCACAATTCCAGGAGGCAGCCTTTGTTTTGCAACCCATGTAGATGGCATGACCATTTACATTTTATCTATGTAAATGGTTTCCAGGAGCACCAATTCAGGGTATAATTTTACATGGAATGGGCTATAGATGGCAGTCCTGGATTTATTTCAGGAAGCAGGCCCTGGTGAACTAGACACCCAGAACAGTCCTGTCATTGAAAGCAACTAAATGTGCTCGGAGAATTCTAGGTCAGTCACTGAAAACAGAATAAGTGGCTTGAGGAAATTTTAAGAGAGATTTAGAAGAAAATGTCAAATTAAAGATTTTAATAATTAAAAATGAAACTTCAACAGGTGAAGTAACCTGCTGAAAAAAAGTTAAAGAAAAGAACCTGCAACTTAGAACCTGCTGAAATAATTAATTGAGAAGCCAGATAGAAAGAAATTATATAATTAACTGAGAAGACAAAATGATAGAATACAAAACAGATTAAAAGACATGGCGAAGAGGGTAAGAAGGTCCAACACAGGTTCTAATGAGGAAGAGGCAATATTTGCAAAAGATAGTGTTTAACTCATCATATAAATCCAGTGAATTAGTTTGGCCTTTTTGTGAATCTTTTTTTCCCTCCTTTTAGTATTGTACTAGACATATTTCTGGCTGTTTTATTAGTTGTAGGTAATAAACTATTAAAGCAGCAGACAAGTTTAGTGGAAAAGGTTTATACTGATTCTTCTACATTTTAAATCAATTTATTTTCCTGTGTGTAAATATTAGAACCTCTGATTTCAATTTTTGAGCTTTTGCACAAAAGTAGATTTTTAAAAAAAAATTATCCTCCATATATATTTTAATACATCAGTAGAGTGTGTCTTTTCATAGAGAAACAGTTTAAGGATTCCTGATCTTTCATTTGTTTAAAACAAAGTCTGGAATATAAATATGTAACAGGCACATTTAGAATGAGATTATGTAGGTTCTATTTGTATTAAAAGAACTGATCTCAAGCCCCAGTGAAGTAGATTCAGTAGTCCTGGTCTTTGCATTTAAATTTACTCTTATCTTAACCCTTCAGTTTGTCCAGATTATAGGCCAGAAAATATTTAATTGTAAATAAAAGACCAGAGCTAAGACTAACCCTTAGCATACAGCTGGTATTTAGTAAGTATTTCTTAGATGACTGAATTAATGACTATTATTAATTATTTTCAAATTTTAGGAGATTGATTAAAAGAAAAAATTTTAAGTCAAAGTACCTTTTTACATTTGTTTGGATTTGCTATTTTCTTAAATGTTGCAGTCATCATTTATCATTTTTGGTGTTAATTACACAGTCTTTTGGTGCATAGTGATAGAGGAAGAAAGTGATTAGAAATTGTTTAGCAATATTTCCTGCCCATTAAAAATCTATCTTTACATGGTTTTATCTCAGAGTCTCTCCTTTATGTGGCCTTTCCTCCACTGAACCCTCTCCAGTCCACATAAGCAAATCTTTGGATTTGAAAACCCAGCTTAGAACATCTGCGGGAAGACCCAGGTAAAGACCTTGTTGAGACTTGACCAACCTCCTACGGGAATCTGTAGGCAAAAACATTCTTTGCGTCCAGGATATAACTGCAGCATAGGACTAACAGGCCCACGGCAGGCCAGCTGAGCATCTGGTCCATTCTGTCCTCATGTGGAGGGGCGGGGATGGGTAAAGCAGCGCTTCCACAGCAGCTCCAATCTTTGGGAGTGCTTGCACTGTCTTGGAATGCTCTCCCTCCAGCAGAACCTGCCGAAGCCCAGCTAAAACACACCTGCAACACGCAGCTTTGCTGGAACAATTTTAGCTGAACTCCTATTAGAAAATGTGCTCTGTTGGGTAAAATAACAACCTCTGTGAATAACCTTGACAATCTTGTTCTAAGGTGCTGTGTTCCTGCACGACTTTTCTAGCAAGACTGGGAATGTTGTGATATACCACCTCGCATGTATTAATATTTTCCTTCCTGCCTACCTCACTACATTTTTTTTCTGTCTCACTCTTGCTGCCCTGGTATTAAATCTCCTATTAAGGCTTAATGTATTTAAAAAAAAAGTAAGTGGGACATTTGCTTTTTCTGCTCAAAATCAACACTGAACATTGTCACCTATTTTAGTTACTGTTATAAATGTCTTGACTTTCTTGCAGTAATTCTAAGAGGTCAGAGGCCTGTCTCACTCATCTTATGGTCCCTCACAATCCCATCTTTGCATGCAGAATCTGCTCGACCTGGAAATTTTGAATGAACAAATTGTCCATCCCTGCTTCTACTTCATATACCGTAACAATGTGTCCCAACAGACTTGGAGATATTTATCATTAATTCTTTCAAACCTCTCCATCGATTTATGTGAACTCAATGGAGTTTGTCTTCTGCAAAGCAAGCCTGAAGGGAAAGTCAGTTGAGGTCTTAGGACAAGCACAGAAATTAGACTGCAAAGTGATGCAAGGTGAGGTGCCTACAGAAACAGCCGAGTTTCAAGAAAGGTTCACAAGCTTAGTGCCAAGGATAACAAGAGCCATGCCTTCCCCCTGGGCTCCTAATCATTTTGTGTTTAGCTTGAGTCCTTCACTCTTTAACATCAAGCTCTTCAGTGACTTGGCTCCTTCTACAGATATCACACTCAAAATAATAGACCTTGGGAAAAAAATCTTGGCACAGACCTGTTCCTTTTCAAACATTTTTGATCAGATGTAGGATTTTATAGTCATATTGTTTGTGAAATGCCTCTTCTGTACATTTTTATCATGGCAGTGTTTATGTTGCCTGTCTAATTAGCTTCAACACACCAGATGAATTGTTTAAACCCGTCTGGCGTGCTATAATTTTTCAAAGTTCCTCATCTGCTAAGGAAAAAAATATATTTGTAAAGGCTTTAGATTTCAGGAATCACAAGTCTATGATGGATCTTATTCACCATAAGAAACAGTTCAAGGGGGACAGAGGGTAGAGCCATTTGCCAGGATAGCCAGTGGGAGAGAATACGAGGTCCCAGAACATTTACAATTCTAATTTGAGAATTGGTGCCAAAATCAGCACTTCTTCCCCCTCCTACTCCCACACCCTCCCCAAAATTAAAGGAAACAAAATATCGAGCTGAGAAGTTTCTCACCATTGCCAGCACTAGATATATTGGGGACAAAGAAAGTCAGAGGGAACTGTGGGCTCCTGGGAGAAAGGATAGGAAGCAGGATTAGGGTGAAAAGATGATGAGGTTGGAGAAGAGGAGGGATTGAAGCCAAGAAAGTGAAAAGCAGGGGGGTCTAAAGGCTGGGGCCCCACCAAGAGTCAAGTACAGTTGGCATCTTGAGTTCTGCATCTAGGGGTTCCACCAACCGCAGATCAAAAGTATTCAGAGAAGAAAATTCCAGAAAGTTCCAAAAAGCAAAACTTGAATTTGCGTTGTACCAGCAACTATTGACATAGCACTTACATTGTATTAGGTACTATAAGAAATCTAGAGATGATTAAAAGTGTACGGAGGATGTGTAGGTTGTATGCAAATAGTACGTCATTTTATGTAAGAGACTTGCGCTTCAGGGATTCAGTGTCCCCAGTAGTGCTGGAACTGATCCCCTGCAGACACCGAAGGATGTCTATGCTACACATTCCTCAGTTTGACACAATCCTCCATCCCGACTTATTACACTATCTCAACACATTAAACCTTATTGATTCTCAATTTCAAAAAATCCTGCCTGTGGAAGGCATCTTAAAGATGGCCCAACACAGGCTCTCCTTTTCCACTCCCCAGAAAAGGTTTCACTCTTTTTTTTCTGTCAACCTCTGCTTGAACCCAAGTGGTAAATCCTTCTGTACGAAGGTACTCTTAACCATGGAAGACAGTATTCTTGTTGTTTAATAGCACCAATTGCGACTATAATTACAAACAATAATAGCATATCTGTATAGCAGTTTACCATTTTGTGTTTTCATAATATAATTGCATTTGAACATCACAGCAGCCCTAAGTGATCAGACAGGAAATTTTAGACTCAACTTGGCAATTAAGAAAACTCATCATCCAAGAATCATGTGACTTGCCCATATTAACACATAATAATAGCAGGGGCTGCCATTTATGGAGTCTTTATTATGTGCGAGGCATTGTGCTAAGGTACTTTCTCTGCATTATTCCATTTAATCTTTGCAGAAATACTTGATAAGAACTTTTATATCCTGAGATAAAAGATGATGAAATTAAAAATCAGAGATGTAAAGAAATTCATCCAAGGACTCATAGGTAATAAGAAGTAGAAGACTGAGTACTTAGTTATTCCAGCTTTTGTCTGACTGGTGTTCTAAACCACCATGTTATGGTATTTCATAAAATCTAAGATGGTATCACAGAAAGACACACCATTATTTTATGTACCTCTAAGAAAGAAAAAATACTAGCAATTAAACTGTGGCACTGTGCTTGCTTATCACTTAGAATTTTTGTTTTTAACTTACTGAAAGAGTTATTTTAGACTTAATTTAGACATAGATTCTTATATCACTCTTAACCACATGTAAAATGGAAAGGATAAGTGAAATAAATTGGTTAAAATATTTCTGAATGTCTCCACTCTTAGAGTCAGACTTTTCTCAATCACTTTTCAGCTCAGAATCACCATTTGTCTCCCCAAGAGCATCAATAACAATGGTGATATTAATCCTATAGGTCACATCATTTGCAAATATTTTCTCCCATTCAGTAGGTTGTCTTTTCATTTTGTTGATGGTTTCCTTTTTTGTGCAAAAGCTTTTAAGTTTAATTAGGTCCCATTTGTTTATTTTTGCTTTTATTTCCATTACTCTAGGAGGCAGATCCAAAAAAATATTGCTGTGATTTATGTCAAAGAGTGTCTTCCCTGTGTTTTCCTCTAGGAGTTTTATAGTGTCCAATCTTACATTTAGGTCTTTAATTCATTTTGAGTTTATTTTTGTTTATGGTGTTAGAGAATGTTCTAATTTCATTCTTTTACATGTAGCTGTCCAGTTTTCCCAACACCACTTACTGAAGAGACTGTCTTTTCTCCATTGTATATTCTTGCTTCCTTTGCCATAGATTAGTTGAAGACAAGTGTGTGTGGGGTTTTTTGGGGGCTCTCTATCCTGTTCCATTGATCTGTGTGTTTGTTTTTGTGCCAGTACCATATTGTTTTGATAACTGTAGCTTTGTAGTATAGTCTGAAGTCAGGGAGCCTGATTCCTCCAGCTCCATTCTTCTTTCTCAAGATTGTTTTGGCTATTCAGGGTCTTTGGGGTTTCCATACAAATTCTAAAATTATTTGTTCTAGTTCTGTGAAAAATGTCATTGGTATTTTGATAGGGATTGCATTGAACCTGTAGATTGCCTTCAACTTGTAAATTGCCTTGGGTAGTATGGTCATTTTAACAATACTGCTTCTTCCAATCCAATAATATGATATATCTTTCCATCTGTTTTGAGTCATCTTCAGTTTCTTTCATCAGTGTCTTATAGTTTTTGGTGTACATGTCTTTTGCCTCTTTATGTAGGTTTATTCTTAGGTATTGTATCCTTTTTGATGCTATGGTAAATGGGATTGTTTCCTTAATTTCTCTTTCTGATACTTGTTATTGTATATAAATGCAACAGATTTTTGTATATTGATTGAGGATACTGCAACTTTACCAGATTCATTTATGAGCTCTAGTAGTTTTCTGGTAGCCTCTTTAGCATTTTCTATGTATAGTATCATGTCAGCTGCAAACAGTGACAGATTTACTTCTTCTTTTCCAATTTGGATTCCTTTGATTTCTTTTTCTTCTCTGACTGTTGTGGCTAGGACTGCCAAAACTATGTTGAGTAAAATTGGTGAGAGTGGACATCCTTGTCTTGTTCCTGATCTTAGAGGAAATGCTTTCCGGTTTTCACCGATGAGTATGATGTTGGCTGTGGGTTTGTCATATATGGCCTGTATCATGTTGAGGTATGTTTCATCTCGGCCCACTTTCTGGAAAGTTGTTATCATAAATGGTTGTTAAATTTTAACAAAAGCGTTTTCTGCATCTACTGAGATGATCATAGGGTATCTATTCTTCAGTTTGTTAATGTGGTGTATCACATTGATTCATTTGCAGGCATTGAAAACTCCTTGCATCCCTGGAATAAATTCCACTTGATCATGGTGTATGATCTTTTTCATGTATTGTTGGAATCTGTTTGGTAGTATTTTGTTGAGGATTTTTATATCTATGTTCATCAGTAATATTGGCCTGTAATTTTTAAAAAGTAAAACAGTGTATACCTAGAAGAAGCCCTCTGCTAATAAGCACCAGGGCTCCTGGCTTTGCCCACCATGAGACTAAAAAAAACAATGGCAACAGAGCATATCTCAAACGGTGCTACACTGTTTCTGTCCCGACTTTTTTCCAGGCTTCTGGTACTCACTCTTCAAGTTCTGAGGTAACACAGACAATGATAGCAACATCACAGCAGCACCTTGAGGATGGGAATTATAAGCAAAAATAATGAAAAGGGGAAAAGTATGCGGTTTAGGACCAATGACATCTAGTTTACTGCCTCCTTGCTTTAAAGGCAGACCTGAGAATAAATTCTAGGTCTCAATCATGTCTTTTAAGTTATCCAAAAAAGTTCACTCTCAGTATAAAAGTCTGCCTTTCTTTTTTCACTTAGACCCATTTTTAAGATCTTGTTTTCTGTGACTATGCTAACTATAATTTATAACAGTTAGTGTAGTTAAAGAAAACTATAATTTACAGTTTTTCATTTTTGTTTTTTTCTGCACAGCAGCCTTTTAAGGATTCAAAGAAAGCCATCATGAAGATATGATAAAGAGATTTTTTGACAAAGGTACACATGCACACACACATTTCCAAATAAAAAACTGATTAGCACTGATGAAAACAAAGTGTATGTGTGTGAGAGAGAGAGAGGAAGAGAGAGAGAGAGAGAAGTGGGAGGAACGAGGGGAGGGAAGGGCTAGTGAGGAGATCATTTCCACTGAAACATTTAAGAAAAATGAATATAAAATGTCATCAATATGTTGATCCAGCTGTGAAGTTAATTAAATATTACAGTCCTGGTTGAACAAAAACAAAAACTGAGATTTCCTGGGGAGTACTGTTTTTGCTAGGAAAAAAAAAAAAAAGATGTTTTGCCATCATTTAAGAGAACATTCCTTTCTTGCAGCAATTCCTGTCAATCCTGCTTTTTAGTCTTTGTTTTCATATTTTCTGTCTACTTCCAGAGGTGGAGGAGGAAACCAATTGCCTAAATTTTGGTTTACCAAACCTCTTTGGTCACCAGCACTGCTTAGTGAAAACTCTTGCTCAGAATGAAAATCAGGAGATCTGGTAGTATCTGAATTCTTTTCTGAGCCAGTGAAGAATTATTAAATGACACTTAGTAGAGTTTAGAACTGTACATTATGAAATTTTTTAACTGGTCAAAAATGCAAAAGTTCATCTGTGATTTATGGGCCGTAGTAGGTAAATGGTGAAGACACAGATTCTAGAGTCAGCCTGCCTGGTTTAAGTACAGGCTTGGCTACTTATGAGCTGTCAGCTGGGTTACTTCCTGGGTTAGCTTTTCTGTCCCTCTGCTCTTCAAGGATAATCCAAGTACCTTCCTAACAGGTTCGTTTAAGAATCAAATGAGCTGGGCTTCCCTGGTGGCGCAGTGGTTGAGAGTCCGCCTGCCGATGCAGGGGACACGGGTTCGTGCCCCGGTCCGGGAAGATCCCGCGTGGCGCGGGAGCGGCTGGGCCCGTGAGCCATGGCCACTGAGCCTGTGTGTCCGGAGCCTGTGCTCTGCAACGGGAGAGGCCACAACAGTGAGAGGCCCGCGTACCGCAAAAAATAATAATAATAAATAAAGGAAGTACTGTATTATGTCATTTTTTTGAGACAGAGAGTGTATGAAGCACAAATAAAAATGAAATAAAAATTTAAAAAGTTAGAAGAACTATAAGGACATATCAGTCTCAGGCTATTTACCGAACAGAAAAGCTCAATTTAGGGCAGACTCCAGAGAATGTCACGGTATGTGTTGTGACAGGAAGCTTTATCCAAAAGGCTTATTGGAGGCTCTGTTGACTATAGGGGCTGGTTGAACTGCAGAATTAATACTTACCGAAAGCTAGGGCTGGGACACGTGTATAAGCTGTTGTCTTTTTTCACACTTTTATAAAAAATTAATTTTCCTTAGTTTCCAATTAAGAGATGGTCATATAAAAATTCATATGTGGTCCCTCTTTGAATGGGTTTATGACTTATTGTGAAAACTTTGCTTGGTGTTTAATCTTAATTAGGGCATCGATTATATATTGGGAAACATAACCCGTAGAGCATGTTGGATTGGTTTGTTTCATAAATAGCTAGCTTTCTAGATTATTAGATTACTGCATGAAAATATAACACATGACTAATTAATTGGCAGTGATTGAAATGGGCATAGAAGAACCAGCATAAAGCTGGATATAGTATGTGTCTCCTACCTCCAATTAATAGTACATATGATGGCCAGTGACCTGACCTGGGAAGAGATGATTGTTTAATAGATGTGATTTCAGTACAGGATTTCAGTACTGAAGGGTGGGGAGTGTTTGGGATGAAGAGAGAGGGCTTCATGGGCTACGAATTTGGGTTCAGGGAATACTGGGGGAGTGGTGGGTGGTATCTTTAGTAGATAGTTCAATGGGGAGGTAGAGAGAGATACTTTGGGTAAGTTAGGTTGGGCCGACATTGTTAATGGTAATGAATACCAAGCAGATTTGTCAAGATCACAAAAGAGTCAGCAATTTCACTGCACCTAAAATGTTGATAAAGAAAAAAAAAGTGTTAAGCAAGGAACAGCAGATGGACGTCAAACTCTGTAATCACTGAGGTGCTCAAACATTGCTTTCAGATGAACGTACATTAATCTCAGGCCTTTTTCTGTAGACCAAAAGCCCTATTATTTAGCCTAGGCTAGCACTAAATGTTTCTGTCATTTAAAAGAATATTTCACTATGACTGAGTAGTATTTAAAAGAATGAGATTACATAGCCAAAGAAAACAAACTTTAAGAGCTTAAAATTTAAGGAATTTTGAATGCAGCTGGAATGCCTATAATTTCTCATTTCTCACATAGGATAAAGTTTGATATTTTAAGATGTGTTTTCTGTTTCAACAGTGAAATGGGATTTCAATAAAGAACATGATTTCTGTCCCCTTCTCTGTACCTTTAAAAAGCTTGGTAGTGTTGAAATTCAGGAATAATGGGTCATATATACTGTAGGGTTTGAGATTTGGTTTTGTTTATCTATCAGTATTTTGCAGTGACTTACAGAAAAAAAAAAAACAGTGAAATCGGTTTGGTCAGAGATGAAGAAAACAAAGTTCAGTTTCAGTAGAAAATTTTCTTCTTTTCCATGTGGATGTTGAAGTTTGAAGAGCTTTATAAATTGTAAACACATTCTTGTTGCGTTTTACTGACATTCCATATTTCCAGCAGAAATTAATACCTTAGAGCAAGATTTACCAGACCTGTGAGTGCCTCTTAGCTGCAGCTTTGTTTATTGCCATTTAAATGACTGTGTAATAAGAAGCCATGTACTCAAGTTAAGGTCCCACTGGCATTTGCCTCCCTCCTCATTCCCAGTTACCCCTGTCTTTTCAGCCCTCAGCCATGACTGAGAGGCAGAAGCATTTTGTAAGATCCAAAGGCAAGGGTTTGTTGAGTTTAAAAGAAGCATCTGCTTTTGAAAGACTAGAGCTCTCTGAAATAGCCGTTGTCTACATAGGAGTAAAGGTACTCAAAACATCCTTTTCACTTAAGATCAAATTTGAGATCTCAGTCAGGAGAGGCATGGTCAGGCAACCAAGAGATAAAAGATTGGCAGAACGAGTCAAGAAGGATTTGTTTTGACTTCAGATGAGAGACCTTAGGGTTAGAGGGAATTCCAGTCTTCAGGGAGCCACAAGCCTGCCTTTCAAGCAATTCCCCAACATCTGGCGTGGCCAAGAGTCAGGAGGTGACTAGAGACTGTTGGGGATACTCGAATTACGCTTGTGCAGAGATGAAAGCAGACGCGTCCGTGAAGAAATTACTAAAAGTTAGCTGCTTCTATCTGGCCCCCAGGCTATGATACATCCGTTTAAAACCAGCACCATAACTAAGATTTTTTTTAAAAAGGAAAATTCTTCTGGTTTCTAGGTTGATCATTGGTTCAAACAGGGTTACTCACTCAGTCCCGTCCATCACCTGTTGTACCAAGGTGCACAGGATGAAGCAAAACGGATAAAGATTCAATGTGCATTACTTCTTACTGTTTCTACTTAAACTTTAAGCCCAGTGTTCTAATTAGCAACGTGAGTCCTCATTCTTGATAGACTTAAGCATGAAGGGACATTGGAAAACAATATCAGTTTCTGAGAAAAGAAAATTGAGGTAGATGTTCAAGATCATTTTGTATTATTATAGTTATCAATTATCTGTTGAAAAACTGTCAACACAGATAATGTTTCTACATAGATTACTATTTTTAACTGAGGCCACATATAAGCAAAAAAAGGAACCATTAGTTTCAGCCTTAACTTGACTAAATTAGCATTAGAATTACTAACTGATAAGAATTCTATACTCAAAAAACATGTCTTTTATCATTTGATCCTCTATAAGATATGGTTCTTTAAGAGAGGGTTCAGGGGCTTCCCTGGTGGTGCAGTAGTTAAGAATCCACCTGCCAATCAGGGGATGCGGGTTCAAGCCCTGGTCTGGGAAGATCCCATATGCCGCGGAGCAGCTAAGCCTGTGTGCCACAACTACTGAGCCTGCGCTCTAGAGCCCACAGGCCACAACTACTGAAGCCCGTGTGCCTAGAGCCCATGCTCCGCAACAGGAGAAGCCACCGCAGTGAGAAGCCCACGCACCACAGTGAAGAGTAGCCCCCGGGCTTCCCTGGTGGCGCAGTGGTTGAGAGTCCGCCTGCCGATGCAGGGGACACGGGTTCGTGCCCCGGTCTGGGAAGATCCCACATGCCGCAGAGCGGCTGGGCCCGAGAGCCACGGCCGCTGAGCCTGCGCGTCCGGAGCCTGTGCTCCGCAACGGGAGAGGCCACAACAGTGAGAGGCCCGCGTACAGCAAAAAAAAAAAAAGAGTAGCCCCTGCTTGCCTCAACTAGAGAAAGCCAGCACGCAGCAACAAAGACCCAAAGCAGCCAAAGAAAAGAATAAATAAAATAAAATAAAATAATTAAAAAAAAAAAAGAGAGGGTTCAGAAACACTGTAGTTTAAAATCCTTAGTACCAGGAAACTGATGCATGTTCTCAAAAGATATTTGTCTTTCCCTGGATAACTTTTGACACTGACAAATATACATTCTGCCAGTGTCTGAATTTAATATACTAGATGTGTAAGGATGGTGCAAATAAAATCCACTGTAGGTTTCTTTGGCTTCTTAGCTTAACATATCTCTAGTGGTTTTCTGAGAAGTACCTGACCTATTTGTACTGACCCAATTCATTCTCTGCCCAGGTGGCCACTCATAGGTGGAATGATCTGACAATTTCAGAGGCTCTTTAGAGGGCTAGCATCCATTGAAACCCTGCTGCCCATTTTCTGGGAGCAGCTAAAACCCTGAGGACTGTGACAGATTTAGCCATTCAAATGGAAAGTCCAAGGGCTTTCATTGCAGTCCTGTGGTGTTAACTTCTTTCCACCATGTCCCAGTTTAGATGTTTACCAGGTTAATCATGAATGGTTTCCTATGCTTCTATATTCAAAGTACAGCTTTTTGAAGTAAATCATTATTTTGCTAGTAGGGGAGCATTCTACATCTAGGAATGCTCAAGTGAGTTCTTTTTTTAAATTTTATTGGAGTATAGTTGATTTACAATGTTGTGTTTCAGGTGTACAGCAAAGTGATTCAGTTATACATATACATATATTCATTTTTTTCAGATTCTTTTCCCATTTAGGTTATTACAGAATATTGAGCAGAGTTCCCTGTGCTATACCGTACGTCCTTGTTGGTTATCTGTCTTATACATAGTAGTGTGTATATGTTAATCCCAAGCTCCTGATTGTATCCCCCCAACACACGTTTCTCCTTTGACAACCGTAATTTTGTTGTTGAAATCTGTAAGTCTGTTTCTGTTTTGTTAATAAGTTCATTTGTATCATTTTTAAAAATTAGATTCCACATATAAGTGATATCATATGGTATTTGTCTTTCTCTGTCTGACTTACTTCACTTAGTATGATCATCTCTAAGTCCGTCCATGAAGTGAGTTCTTTTTTAAGTGGTATAAAATCAGTTTGGTAAATCCAGATTTTTATAAAATGAAGTTACTTTTATAAATAATGAAGTGTCATCTCCACCTTCTGCAGGCAGCATAGAGACGTGGAAATCAGGCGAGTAGGGTGTGCATGTGTGACAGATTTGTGGGTGGTAAGATTTGTCATTGGAAATACTAGTGCTTCTGATGACGTCCCATGTAGACTTCTCTTAGTGTTGTTACTCCAATGTGGCCTGAATACCAGGAACATCACCCTCACCTGGGGGCTTGGTAGGAAAGCAGAATCGCTGGTTCCAAAACGCCTGGACCAGAACCTGAATTTTAACAAGATCCCCGAGTTTGAGAAGCCCTGCCCTGCTGCTTTATTATCCTTTACAGTAGTACTTGAGGAAAAACTTTAATCTCTCTGCCCTTCCCTCTCTCACCAGAATTCTCTTCCAGTGCAGGAAATCATTGCCAGTATTTTTTTTAAAGCCCATCAATGGCATGTTTGAGTACATGGTCATTTGCCATCATCATCAGCTTTGGGGAAAGATAATTTGTGGTTAACAGACAGATGATGTATCTACTTTCTGAGGAGGGAATGCTGCCTCACAGAAAGCCTACAGAACCACGAGCAAAGCATGAGAGCCAGTGAACAGGCTGCAATCCATAGCTGGCTGGTTTGTGCTTTAGCTCGGAACCAGTGGTCAAGTCGAGGGAGAAAATGGGGCCGCTGCAGAATTGTATAGACAATTGTAGACGATTAGTAGACAAAACAAGAACTATCTGTGTCTAGGTCTTTGCTGTAAGGGTGGATACACCTCAGAGATAATGATACTGACATGAAATATAATGATTTTTTTTAAATATCATGCCAGGGGCTTCCCTGGTGGCGCAGTGGTTGAGAGTCCGCCTGCTGATGCAGGGGACGCGGGTTTGTGCCCAGGTCCGGGAAGATCCCACATGCCGCGGAGCGGCTGGGCCCGTGAGCCATGGCCTCTGAGCCTGCACGTCTGGAGCCTGTGCTTCGCAACGGGAGAGGCCACGGCGGTGAGAGGCCCGCGTACCGCAAAAAAAAAAAATAATAATAAAAAAAAATAAAAATATCATGCCAGTGATACAAATCTTCTGGACAGTTTCTGAAAGAGGAGTTGAATCCTGGTGCAGGCAGATAAGTTGAGCTTTTAGCTGAGGACCATTTGTCCTGAGCAGAAGTTATCCTGGAGTATCCACTGATAAGAGGTAAATCGTCTCTTGCTCGTGAATTCCGTGCTCATCTTGCCATTCTGAAGTCTGCACTTCAGAATGGCAAGACGCTCTCCCCACTCGCCTAGCAGTGTCTTGGTGCTGTAATTAGAGAGCAGCTGCAGCATTGAGGCAGAGTGAAGGAGGTGACAGTGAGGGGTGAGGAGGGCAGAGGAGGTGCTGGGGATTTCCTGTGTAAATCCCAACTAGACCGACCATTTGTGTGCCTTTTTTTTCCTCTAACATTGATAAAACCCCTCTTGTATGCAACCTAGCCAAGCTGTGTCATTTTGTTTGTCCTAGTCTTCAGACTTAGATCAGGGACACCCAATCTGATCCGTATCCATCATAACGCAGCCTCCAGGAACCGGCTCGCACACGTGTGTCACAGAAGCTCAGGTTAGAGTCAGGTCACCTGGGCACTCCGCCATCCTCAGCAGGGCAGTGTGCCCCCTGGCCCTCCTCCTTAACACAGGGCTGCCCACAGAATGCCTTGTTAGCCTCAGTAGGTCTTTATCGTCCCTCCATTATAACCCTGAAACTGAGCGACCTAGAGCTGTTCCACGTTCAGACCTAGAAGCAGGATAACTCGGTGCTGCCCTTGCATGCTTTGGGACTAGACTGCCTGGGATGAAAGCTGCCCCAGCCCTTGGAATTCTATGAGTTTAAGCATCCAGTGGCCCAGTTTCGTTTTTCCATTTGACTGGGAAAGGGAGTCTGCCAGATACAGAGTAAGATTTGAATGTATCCTTAGAAGAGGGAGCATCCTCTGTTTGCGTCTTTGCCTTTCTGAGGCTCTGTGGTGCTAGGATATACACCTCCCTTTCTCCCCAGCCTCCATTCTCCAAATCTGCACTTTCTAGATTGTAACAGCAGCTCTAAAGCCTTAGGTTCTTGCTTATAATCACATTTGTGACCTCACTTGGAAACCATTCAGATGAGCGATGGCCTCTCCCTGGGAATGTGTAGGTGAAGACAGGCCAACAGTCCTTTCCTGGAATCTTGAGAGAGAGGAGCCCTGTGGAAGAGGTTCTAGAGTGGGGCTGGGGGTGGGCATTACAAGGAAGGCTGCTCCCAAAGTGTGGAGTGGGGAGTGAGGAGGAGAGGGTCAGCATGAACCAGAGACCAAATTTCCCTGGTTAAAGAATTCAGATCAGATCGGCATTAAACGTTCAAAAAGAAAAAGCGGTGATGCAAGAACAAAAAAAAAGTTTCACTGACTGCACTGAACACTCTTCAAATAATCTGGCGTAGTTCCAGAGGCTAAACAGTCTGTCTTAAGTGATGGGAACATTAGGTGGACCTCACTTGGCTCTCCCATTGGGGAATAACATCGTTGTTGGTCTTGTATTCTCAATGTCTGGTAAGAACTGGTAACAATAAAGCTAGAATAGGATATGGCCAGTGTGAGTGCGTGGCCAGGCATCTCAAGTCTATGCAGGTCAACGAACAATAAATGAAACGAATGGAGGGACCTGGGTGGGTAATATGACTCAGCACGCTGCTCACCCTTCATGTAACTTGTCTGATGAGCACTTTGTCATACAGTGTGCCTAACTTCAGGGCTATAAAATTTGGGCCAAAGTAATTAGAGAAACACAGAGCCCTTTTGTGGCTTTGTCCTTGCACCTGAGATGGTGAGGGCTCTGTTGTCAGTGCAGGTGATCCAGAAGCTCCACCCCCTCCAAAGGACTTTGTGGGGCTGGGTTATCTCAGCATATAATGTACATGTTTCCGTTGCCTTATTGGCTCCCTGTAAAGCAAAACATTGACAATAAAATGGGTATTTTTGTCTCACCAGCCACTGCCTGGTCTTTGTTCCTCAGCATTTAATGGCTACATGTTCTTCTCTTCCAACTGCTTCACTGATCCTCTGACAAGCAGCCACAAATGGGGATTCCAGAGGAATGTCCAGTCTTTAACAGCAAACTATTATCCTGATGACCCTGTGGAAAACTAGGAACATATTGAGTATATCATGGGACAAATTAAGGGTGTGAGGCTTAATGCAGCCAAGGAAGTGATCATCGTGCCATATGTCTGGGAGCCTTGAGTGATGCTCAGGACTCCAGCTTAAAGAGTTAGTCATATTGAACATGGTACATTGCAAAAAGAAAAAGAAATTGTACAGTTCAGCACTCATCATTTTTCAAGTTTGATAAAAGAATGAATCCTTTCCAGGCTGACTGCTCCAGTGGACATGAGGTTCAAGGGAACAGACAGGGGTGGCTTAGATGGTTCAGACATCTGTCTTCATGACTCGCCATTGCTCTTCCTGTATCTTGTCACAAAAGTCATGTCTAAGAGACACACTAATTAAATTAAAAAGGGACATCCTGAGGTCCTGGAGTCAGACAGCCTGTGTTCAAATCCTGGCCTCATCCTTTGTTAGTGCTATGACCTTAGGTACGTTTCTCAACCTCTCAGATCTTCAGTTTCCTTATTGGTAAAGTGAGAATAGAGGTAGTAGATGCAGGGCACTCAGAACCATATCTTATATATAATCCAAGCTTAGTGTTATGATTATAATTTTTTAACTGTCCTTGATCCAAATGTTTGGTGAGTAGAGATTGGTAAAGTTGGTAAACAGACAGAGAGTGAATATATGGGGTTCGTGGGCCATAGTGATCTCTGTTGCAGCTGTTCAGCTCTGCTGTGGTAGGTAGGGCAGAAGGCAGCCACAGAAAATAGGTAAAGAACTGGCATGGCTGTGTTCCAATAAAACTTTATTTACAAAGCAGACAGGATGTGGCCTGTAGGCCATAGTTTAAGCCCTGAAGTAATGCCTTTGGCTGAATCAAGTCTTTCTCTAAGCTGCCACACTTACATACAGGTTTCCACGCCAAAGCCCGTGCCTTTGTCAGATCTGCACAGCAGAGTTGCCATAGATGTTTAAAAAAACAGATGCTGGGCTGTATGCTCTGTTATGCTGGTTGAGGGTGAGGCTCCGACCATTGGTGTTTTATACAAGCTCTCCAGATGGTTCTACTGAGCAGCCAGGATGAGGACCACCAATGATAAAATATACTGGGGGGCACTTGTTAGAAAAAAGAAAGCAGATTCTAGACCTCTGCCTGCAAATTCTGATTCGATTCTGGCTTCAGGCCCAGGAATCTATATTTTTAACCAGCTCACCAAATGATTCTTATCTTTAGACAAGTTTGGGAAACTCACCCTCCCTTTTCTGTTCCTTCTATTAAGTATTACTTGATCTGCAGCTTCTTCCCAACACCTAGACTAGGAGATCCAAGTTAGGGCAGCCCATCATTCTGATGGGCCATGGCCATATTGCTGGGGAAGCCACATATCGGCCAAAGGAGTTACTTCCAGAGTCGAATTTTGAGGTTTGTTCCAGTCTAGAGGGTACGGCCACCATGTGACATGGATTTTCCTGGATGATTGAGTTGAAGTGGTATGTCTCATTTCCAGAGTAAGAGTCCCAGTTTTATACTAAAGAAAAATAGTTCTGGGGACTTCCCTGGCAGTCCAGTGGTTAAGACTCCACACTTCCACTGCAGGGGGCAAGGGTTTGATCCCTGGTTAGGGAACTAAGATCTGGAATGCCATGTGGAACGGCCAAAAAAAAATTTTAAGTAAGTAAATAAATAAATTAAAATTTAAAAGAAAAAGAAAAATAGTTCTGCACCAAGTGAGGAGATAGTTTAGGGCCAAAAAGTCTTTCCATTTTTTTTCTTGTGTATAGAGGATACATAGAAATTATACAAGACCTGACATTTGTTTATAAGTGACATAACTGTAAACTGGTGGGAGGAATACCCAGGCATCCTATGAGGGCAAAGGAAGTCTTTGGAAAATAGTGTTCATTTGAAATTAGCGCTGTTTGGTTATTTCTTGCCTCTCATCCCAAATCGAAAAACAAATAGCAAAGGGAGGAGTATAGGTATGAGACTCAAACTGGCTTTGAAAATTCTTGTACAATAGAAATAAAGCAGGTAATATGTATGTCGATATCTGGTACCAAAATAATGTTGTAATATTAATAGTCTGAAACAAAATCCTTTTTCACAGTCACTACATTAGTGAGGCAGGTGCTGCTGAATGCCAACAGCCATGTCAACCCTCTTCTCCCCTATTGGCTTCCACCAAAGAGACTAGAAAATCTCACTTTCCCAGCTGACCCTGCAGCATGGGCTGGCCAGGTGACAGCTCTGGCCACTGAGACTTGAGCAGAAGTCTGAAGGGTCCTTCTGAGAGAGCTCTGGTTATCCTGGCAAAATGTATATATGCCCCTTCCCACCTTCCCACCCTTCCTCCTGCACTGACCAAGCCAGCACATCAATGGAGGTGGAAAGAAGATAGGGGACAGAGCTCTTTGGTGATTTCTTTGACCTATGCTCCTTTTTTGGTTCGCTGTTTACGTGACACACTCAAGTACCTTCACTGCTTAAGCCACTCAGAAATTCTGTTACATGCAGCCAAAAGAATTCCTAACTGAGGTATGTAAGTTACATTTTTCTCTATAACAGAGTATGCGATGGTTAAGAGACATGAACGCCCTAATAAAGTGATGTGAGCCTTCTTACATCGTCTTACATCATGAATGAGCCAGCAAGCCAGGAAGGCCCTTTTCTGACAAGTTTTTTAAAAAACCACACACTGTTCTATCTACTGGTCAGAGGCAGGGTTGCTTCTATTAATCATGGGCAGAAATTTTAAAAGAAAACGTAATTGTCAACTAACATGGTAGCTACTTGACGAAAACAGTTTTTAAATGCTCTTACAAATGGTAATCTTGATATGTTACAAAATCATTGGATCAGTAGATCCCAGTGAGGCTGGGTCAGAAGAGGTGGCTCTTCCAAGATTTTCATGGCTTTCTGTACTGGATCTTCTTTTTTTCTCTTTTCTTTTTTTTTTTGTCTCATTCATATTTATTTAACTCAATATAACATACCTTTCTTATTCCTCGTAATTTTTGAAACATCCTGGTAATGCTTTAACTGCTATTTATTAGTTTTATCACAGTGTAATAGTGGATAATATTTATTATCTCCTCCATATAAACTCCTCAAACATCCAATTAGTTCTTACCTTCTTGTAATTCAACATACCCATATTCATCTACTCTTATTTTCTGATCTCCTACTTGTACTGGATCTTCTTTTAGTTCGACTTGCAAGGACCATTCCTATAGTTGCTGGATGATCATAATTACTAACTAATAACTATGGCTGTTATTTAATGGCAGCAGCTGGTACAGTGGAAAACGCAAGTTCAGACCCTGCTTAAAACCTTCTACCTTTGCAGACTTGAGCGTATTATGTAATATCTCTGTGTCTCAGTTTCCTCATGTGTAAAGTATGGACAATAATTCATTGGCTCTCAGCGTTACTGAAAGGACTGAACTAAATTATTGTATGAAAGAATGCCAGCCACAGATCCTTTAACCTAGTAAGTAGTTGCTAAATTTCCCCTTTCCGTTGTTAAAGCCGCAGCTTGGATGTCTACTCTTGCACAGCTCAGCCTCTGAAAGTAAGGGCCTGGGAGCTGCTTCCTTTTGCATTATATGTCCATCATCTTAGCTCACTTTGAACATTTCTCCCTGTGTCTGGTCTGTCTTCACAGCTGCTGAGCAGTAGAAAGACACAAGCTAGGAATAAAGAATTAGTTTTATTCTGATATGTTATGGAAATGGACCGAAAACCACCTAGCTACATGGCCATCCCATTACCTTTCTCTGAACTTCATCCAGAAATAACACCCTGAGTGGGAAAGAAAAATTAACTACCACCTGTAGACATTTGGGAGCGAGAAAGGAGATGGGGGTGTGGGGAGGATGATTTGGTCTGTAGGAACTATATAAAGTGGCATTATGGTGACTCTTCCATTAGGAATGGGTTCTCAAATCTGTGAAAAATGCCTCTATTGACATTTGTGTATTGTCAGAAGTAGCCTAGAACATTAAATTACCCATATGGAGAACCATTCACATGTGATTTGGCCTCTACAATCCTGAGCAGTAATGCATGCATGTGAATGTATAACCTAGAGAATGGTATGTAGTGTATACTAGAGAGCGCATATGCTGATCACGGTTTTATCAGAAAATGTGACTGTGGACAGGTCGCTTCTCTGGGCCATTTCGGTGACCTGCTTAAGCAGGTGGCGTTCATACACACACCATGAGAACTCTCTGGGAGAGGGGCCAGCTGAAGACCCTCACGTTCGAGACCCCGTTTCATGTCGCTGCTGGAGCACGGACTCAGAAGGAGGGTGACAATCACTGCGTAGTGCTTAACACTGACTGCTGCTGTCTCCTACTCACCTCCCATGCCTGCGGCCCATACAGTCTAACTGCTCGTGAATGAATGCACACACAGTGCAATATGCCTCTCTCCATTTGTGTACGCCATTCTTTGCCTGTGACTCTGTCATTCACCTCGAAAGAGTACGTAAAAAACACAAGGCTACACTATGGAGAACAGTATGGAGGTTCCTTAAAGAGCTAAAACTGGAGCTACTGTACGACCCAGCAGTCCCACTCCTGGGCATATATCTGGAAAAGATGAAAACTCTAATTCAAAAAGAGACATGCCCCCCAATGTTCATAGCAGCACTATTCACAATAGCCAGGACATGGAAGCAACCTAAGTGTCCATCGACAGAGGAATGGATAAAGAAGATGTGGTGCATACATACGATGGAATACTACTCAGCCATAAAAAAGAATGAAATAATTCCATTTGCAGCAACATGGATGGACCTAGAGATTATCATACTAAGTGAAGTAAGTCAGACAAAAAGACAAATAGCATGTGTTATCACTTATATGTGAACATGATGCAGTGAAATTATTCACAAAACAGAAATAGACTCACAGACATAGAAAACAAATTTATGGTTACCAAAGGAGAAGGGGGTTTGGAATAAATTAGGAATTTGGGATTAACAGATACATACATATACCATAACAGATACCATACATAAAATAGATAAACAACAAGGACTTACTGTATAGCATAAGAAATCATATTCAATACCTTGTAATAACCTATATGGGAAAAGAATCTGAAAAGGAATATATGCACATGTGTAGATATGTATGTATATTCTTTGATGTACACCTGAAACTAACACAATGTTGTAAGTCAACTATACTTCAATTTAAAACAATACAGATAGATAGGTACATACATACATACATGCATTAAAAAAAGAATGCTGTTTATAAACTTAATGAAATTTTAACAACATTGCCCCTATTCATGACATCAGAACCATTCGCCAAGAATCTTAAATTTCGGACCTGAAAAATTGAATGCGTAACACAGTAAAACAGAGGTGGGTTCATCCGAAGAGCAAGTCTGGAGCAGGTTTCTGGAAGAAGAGAGGCCTCCCTGGGGAGAGCAGCCCATGTTTGCAGCACTGTCTTCCAGCACGGACTCCTGGAGCCCTTCGTGGGAGCCAGAGCCTAGGAGGCTCCGTTCGGCCTGTGCTCTGCGTGTGAAGACAATGGAAAAGGCCAGTCCTTTAGTTTCTCTTGCCTTAGGCGGGGAGGGGCTCATGTACAAACTCTGGACACTCAGAAAGGCAAATGCAAAGGAATCGTGCCTATCCTGAATTGTGGTAAACCCCAGACAAGTAAGACGTTCCTTCCTTTACCCTCTGAAGAAATCCAGCCCAGCTTTCTTAGGTGTGCACAGAGTACAGTCATTTGAGAGAATGGTCACAGGTTAAACATTAGTGCACTAACTGTCCATTCAAAATGATCTTTTAAAACAGAATTTCACAAGACAGGAAAGAACTTCGCTGACTTTCAAGCAAGTAGACCAGTGTGTTGCAAAACCAATCAGAAATGCTTAAAGAATCAAGCCTTCTAGTAGTTTAAGAGTCACACCAAAGGCAGGACCGCAGTGACAGCTCTAAGAAGGATAGCCATAGAACTGTTTACATGGGAATAGGATTGTACAAATGCAACATCCACTACCCAAAAGGAATTTTCTTTTTGTTGAAAAGGCCAGTATGTGGTATATATGGGGTGGGGAACTGAGCTACATGATATTTTTCCATTTACAGACAGTGGGCGATTGGCTCAGAGGCTCATTGAATATACTCGGATGTCTTTTGACTAGATTGGCCTGGAAAAACCATTTTGTGTTTTCCCCCTTCTGGAGATGCAGCTGGTCACATCACCCATTTTGCCCCACTGCTTTCAATTTGGCGAACACCAAATGCAGGTGCTCCACTTGTAAAGCGTTGATTTGGTTGAAGGTGGAGGATGGCACCTCCTGGAAATGTTTAAAGTTACAGTTTGAAGGAGTATTTTTGTCCAGCACAATTATTTTGTTTTGACCAGTTTTCTTTACATTTCCCTAAGGCAAATGACAAGACTACCTTTAACAGCTAGCCAGCTTTGGAAATTTTTTCTTTAATCAGTCACAAAGGAGAAAGCCCCCTGCTGCCAGGCAGAGAAGGGAAAGAAATGGTTTCACTTCACCAAAAAGAAATCCTCCAACATCTTGCAATACTTTTCCTTTAAGAGCCTCATTTCTCTTTCTGCAGCTGCTTTCATCTCTTTGATACATAAGGGTACACTAAGTTGAATCTATAAACAGAACCCACTAATTAAGAGTAATTGCTTCGGAGATTGGTCCAGACGATTCAGCTTTATATGCGTGTTCTTCTCAGATATCCATTAACTGCTAATAAGATACTACAGATGTGCCAGTCTGTTTCCTGTTTCCGTCTATTGTACCTTTATTGCCATATATGGACCAATCGGATGGGCGGAACAATAAGTGGATGTCCTTTTGCTCCCTGAGCATGTCTCAAAGGAATGTTTGTTATTAGATTGCTTTTTCTGTTTAGTTTCACATCAGTATGTTAATACAGAAAACATAACAGTGAGAAAGTTTTCTGTTGCTCTTCTTTTCTTCACTTCTGCAACCTAACTGGTTTAGTGTTTCATTAAATCCCTTTGTATAGATTTTCTTAAAGGACGACGTAGTGCAAATATGCCTGAGCACAGTGAGCAGAGGGAAAGTGACATTCTTCCTCCTGCTCTCTTGAAAAGAAGTTTCCATCTAAATGTTTTTAAGTACTTAGAAATTCAGCATGAATATCATGTTGCTATATTTGACTGATTTACACTTGAGACTGGGTAAAAAGCCTATGAATTATTCATTCCCAAGTGATTCTATAAGCCAGAACACCAGAAATCACATTCCCTGTTGAATTTTATAAAGTGAAATAGTTTAAATACTCTCTAGACATGTGGATATCTATAGAGTTGGTTTTTTGAACTGCTGTGCTTTCAACTCACTTGCCTTTTTATTTTAGGATAATTTAGCTAAAGATCTTACCCTTTTCATGCAGTAAACCTGGTTAACATATTTTTAAGTTGGTCCAAAATATTATGCTATGAAGTACATTAGAAATAGGTACATTTTGTTCCTCTTATGTACAAAGATATTTTGTTGTGAAGATAAAACAACAGAGGGGAAAATAATTATTGGCTTTTTCTTTTATTTCTGTGGAACTAAAAGTGAGAAGAAGTAAATTACAATTTATTAGACAGAATTAACTGCTATACCTAGAGAAGGAAACAAATACAGTATTCCATGAAACTATATATGTATTTTTCATTTTATAATTATGTATATAATATGTAATACGTATACACACCCAGGCATGTGCACACGCAGTAATACCAACCAGGCTGGTGCATTAAAACTAGTTGTAATATTAAAGGATTCTGTATAGTCCCTGTATTCTGGAGTCCACAGATTTGAGTCTTGGCAGCTAACTTTTTATGGGAGTACATTAAAATCATTTAAAATGTTACTTAGGGCAGTAACGTTTTGACCTATGTGCTCATAAGAATTCATAAACTGAATAAGGTCTGATGGGTTCACTAGCTGGATGACACTTCCCCCAAGAATATCTAAAGCCTCTAAAAATATGTGGGCAAGCCATTTGAGGCAAGAGGAGGAGTAAAAATCCTCAGGGGAAAAGTACAGAAGAGTTTTTAATCTATCTATGGTTAGGTACCATTCATTCCTGCTTTCATGGAATTCATCACTTGTTCTGCGTCATGATCCAGACCACCCAAATAATAGCCACGGGTGTGTGTGTGTGTGTGTGTGTGTGTGTGTGAGTGTTCAGTAGGGGAGAGGCATCCTGAGTTATCTTTCTCCAGGAAACGTGCTCAGCAATCCTGCATACACAGAGGCACAAGCAGAGGCACGTCTGGTTTTGTGCACATCATTCCCAGACCCTTAACGAGACATTTCCAAGTCAGGTTAGCCATCAAAAAATATCACTTTAGCCATCAAAATATCACCAATATTGGGATTAGCATAAACACACTACTGTATCTAAAACAGATCACTAACAAGGTCCTACTGTATAGCACAGGGAACTCTACTCAATATTTTGTAATAACCTATAAGAGAAAAGGATCCAAAATATATATATAACTGAATCACTTTGCTGTGCATCGGAAACTAACACGACATTGTAAATCAACTACACTCCAATAAAAAAGAGATAACAGTTCAAAAAGGAAATATCACTAATGAGCAGTCTGTCCTCCAAAAGGTGGCTCAAAATTTCATTCCCTAGTAAGAACACACAGAGACGATTTCTTCACTGAGTATAAAGTACCCTGACTCAAATCCATTTGTACAACTTCTGCCTTTACCAAAGAAATGGTCAGAAGGTGACAATTCAATGAGGTTAGGGTTGGAAAATCATGCTTTGAATTTCTGTGGGCATTGGGCTGATATAAAACAGTAATGAGAACACATATATGGCTGTAATTAAGCAATGTGAATATCTTCTAACTTGTTTTGGTAAATGTAGTTGTTAAGAATCTTCTATTTCTCAACACTTGGGTAAGTGTGTATTAAGTACCAACTACGGTCTGACCACACAGACCTCAGCACTGAGAAGACAGCAGGGTACTTGCTGGAAAGGATTCTTCTCCCCAGGGGAGCTTGGGTCCAGTGGAGGGATCAGCAAACTCCGATTTTCTTCGTCTGCTCAAAATATTTTTGTTGGGTTCTAAAATGCACAGACCTGTTGGGGGTCGGAGGGAAGAAATAGTTTTGATAGAAATCAAAATACATACTTATGTTAAATTGGAGACTACCCATAAAGAAGCAAAATGTAAAATACGAGCTAATTAATGATACCATCTTTCTCCTGGTGACTCACTATAGAGGATTTGCCCAAAAGGAAAGCTCTAAGCACACCTGTCAGTTAAATTGTTTTGAGGAGCCAGCTCTGTTAGTGAGAGGGATGAAGAAGAATTCAGAGACTACAGTAATTTAGGAAGGGGGAGGTCATGATTTGGCCTTGATGACTCCTGGCTGTTTGTCAGCTTCGTCTGAATTACGGATAACTTTTCCTGAGCCAGGATTGGGACGGGGCAAGTAGGGTGCTCACCTGGGACACACAGTCTAAGGGGGCACCAGAAAGTGCAGCTATCAAGCTCATATTTTAATGCAAAATTTTTCTTTAAAAAATCAAAATTGCAAATTCCATGGCTGTTCAGTAGTTAGGACTCCTCGCTTTCACTGCCAAGGGCCCAAGGTTCGATCCCTTGTTGGGGAATTAAGATCTCACAAGCCACACGGCATGACCAAAAAATCAAAATCAATGCAAAAAATCCACAATGAAAAAGCACCAAAAATTGAATAAGATCAGCTCAGTATTGTCATCTACTGTTCATTTGTTCATTGTTCATCACCAGGCAGGTTTTATTGTGTGTTCTGGTCATGCATATCTGTGTCACATCAACCACATGGATAATGTCTGGGACATTAAGGACAAGGCTGTGTCTGTTTTGAGATTCCTCATTTCACCCCGTGTTGTACATTGTACACAGCAGTTACTCACAAAGTGCTTACAAATCAGAGAGCTCGGCGAATTAGAGCCCAGAACCTGTTGACATTCACTGAGCCTTCTGAAGACCATGTCTCTAAAGAGATACGTGGAAGAACGTAGAGAATCCACACTACAGGAAAGCCTTTTGCGTTGGAGGGCTTATCTTTGTATACCTTTCCCTTTTATTCCATTCATTCTAAATCACTCTGTTCTGTGATCATACTGATTTGTAAGGAGCCAGCCATGTTGGGGTGCACAATTAGAGGTACCTTGTTTTATTCCGTTTTCTATAGGGTTGTGACTTGTTTTAACATCAGTTTGTGCTCATGAACATCTCAGCTGGTATGCACCATAGACACTTCAGATTAACTCATCCAAAGCAGCATTCCTCCTCCTTGAAACCTGTTGCTCCTTCTCTGTCCCCATCTTGATGAAGGGCACCATCATTTGCTTAGTTTCTAAAACCAGAATTCTGGAGTAGACCTTGATTCTTTACTCTGATTTAATGCCCGGTGTCCAGTCCAGGTCTTACTCTGTCTGTGTTATACCCCATTAATATCCTTTGGGTTTACCAAGGCCATGGACCACGTCTCAGGGTGACCATGGCCATTGCCTCTTGTCCAGTTGTTCAGCCTTCAGTCTTTGCTATCAATCCATTCTCATTCTCCACACAGCTGTCAAGGTACACTTTGTACAATGCAAGTCTGATAATGTCACTCCCCTTCTTCAAACCTACTAAAGAATGACTGGCCATTACCCTTAGGAGAACAGTCCAGTCTCCGTAACAGTGTGTTCAGGGGCTTCTCCATCTAGTTCCTTCCTTTCCTGCCTCATGGAACACGATGCCCTGACTGATACCCTGCATTTTCCCTCTTCTATGCAGAAGACCCTTCCTCCAGCTCAGTTCTCACCCTTCCCCCACCAGCCCTGGGTTGCTTTAGGTGCCCATCTCTGTGCTCTCATAATATGAGGCACATGACTCCGTCAGAGGATGGAACAAACCCTTATGGGTGGTCTTTTCCCCCACTAGGCTGTGAGCTACTTTAGGGGTATGTGTGGCCTGAGCGTGTCTTGTCTTTTCATGTCCTAGCATCCACTGTAGGACCTGTCACATAAGCAGTCATTCATGAAACTTGCCCAATTCATCCAATCACTTGTTAAATATCTCTTTCTCGCAGTCACTCCCCTTCTACGCATTCTCATTGCCATCTTCTAGTTTAGATTTACATCACTGTGTTCTCTCTATACTCCCCCAATACATCTGTCACCCCCTCATCTCTACCTGCCCAGTTCCTTCTTGCATCTTTCATATTCATCATCCATGGTCTCTGCTCCGTCAAGTCTTTTCTGCTTTCCTACCCATGAAAGTAACCCCCCTTCGCTGACCAGTTTCTTCCCTCCCATCCCCACGCCCATGCCCACGCCCACGCCACACGCATGTGCTTGGTGTGCATTCTATTGCTGTAATTCACTTATTGGTCACCATTCCCCGTTTAGATTGTGGGCAGGGATTGTTCCTCCCTCACTCTGTTCCCCCACAAGTCTAGCTCAGTGCTTTGGTCATAGAAGGGGCTCAGAATTGAATTGGAACTGAACGGAATTGAATAAACTATCCATTTATGAAATAATTTGCTTTAGAGTTGCCAGAATTAAATGGCCGCTCCAGTGGCAATATTACTCTAACTCACTCACTAATATCATTTGGTCCACTGAGGAGCTAGTTAATTAAGTAGGTGGATTAAAAATATAATCTGCTAGAGGAAGAGTGTTTTGGCAGGGACCCATATGCTTTTTTTTTTTGGAAAAGCATGATGATTTTTCAGCTCTAATTTCTCTCACTTTCCACCCCAAATAGCAATAGGACTCTCTGCAGATGACTGTTGATGGCTGACTTTCGAATCCAGGGCCATACACCTGTGTGCCAGATGTGCTCTGCAGGCTGTGTGCTAGCCCAGTGCATCTGCAAGGCATGCCCCGTGCTGGCTCCTTTCTATAGGGAAGGGGGCTTGGGTCCCCAGCCTTTTTTACATGACAGCTTCCCTGGTGCTTGCCTGTTTTCCTTAACTTAAAACCCCCTTCATTGAATTTCAGTGTCTTGGGTGACCTTTGCCAACACAGGAGGCCTTAGTGCATTTGCTTATCTGTGAGTCTGCTTTTTCTCTACGTGTTTGATTTTTGCCTGGTGCTTTTTTTGACTTGCATCACCACTTGCAGGAGTGCTGTTTGGTCTTCTGTAGCCAAACCAGCCACATCAGCATCAGTAGTGGTTAATAGCTGATCCAATCCTCAGGATTTCCATGTGGTGCCTGAAGAGGGTCACATGATATTGAATGTAGCTTGAGCTTGAATGAATGGGATTCGATAACAAATGGGTCTGTATTGATGGGCACTGGAGACAGGATAGCTTTGTGCTCTTCTTTGTTTCTGTAAGAATGCCTCTGCAACCGAATCCGGCCCATTGCTATGCCAATGTGCTAATAGTTGTGGAATCTCATTCATCTCAACGGAGCCCAGTTAGCCCTGGAATCCCATCTGTTTGAGTGGATGCAGTAAAATGTCATGGAAATGTGGCCATTCATTCACATCACCAGCTTTCTCGCTGTTAATTTTCCTTCCTTTTAAGAGACTCCCTCAGTTGCACAGATTCTTGCACCAACTGGAAAAAAAAAGGCATTTGGAGTTTTCACTTAGTTTTTCATTTTGATTTTAAAGTGCTTGTTCACGAAGAGAGAATTAAACAGTTATAGAAATACACACAGAGTCTAAATGGAGACGCTCTCATTCCTACAAACAGATTCAAAAAATGCTGCAGCCAGATTTTTCAAGTCCCTCTTAGCATAATGCCCAAGGCTGTGTTTTGGCCCAGAGGAATTTTTAGGCTGAATTTTTTTTTTCCTCCTGAAAATAGAGTTTAAGCAATGGAAAAACAGAATGAGTCTTAAGGAGAACAGGGGTAAAAGGTGCTGTCTCTCACAGACAGCTGGACGGACACAATAGTTAAGAATGTGGCAGGCACTTGTAAAGTCAGTCAGTAGGAAATAATGACCATTTTCATACATTTGTCATTTCCTTAAGAAATTTCCTAAACTGGCTTTTAAGAAACTTGACTTTTAAAAAAGAATGTATATATGTACATTTATGTATTTAAACACACATCTGATATAAATAGATAGGTGGAGAAATAACATAGAAGAAAAGATTATTGGTTAAAAATAAATAATGAGGGGGTGGGATAGGGAGGGTGGGAGGGAGGGAGATGCAAGAGGGAAGAGATATGGGAACATATGTATATGTATAACTGATTCACTTTGTTATAATGCAGAAACTAACACACCATTGTAAAGCAATTATACTCCAATAAAGATGTTTAAAAAAATTAAGTAAATAAATAATGAGGAAAAAGTGTATTTTGCTCTGTTCTGATTTAATCGATCAAATATGCTTAAAGCTATCAAGCATTTTCATGGTCTCAACACTATTAAGAATAACTAGTGTTTCCTAGATGCCAGGCACAGTTTTAAGAACTTCATGTACGTTGACTCATTTATTCCGTGTTACAAATTTGTGAGCTGAGTACTGTTATTGTTGCCATTTTGTAAATCAGGAAACTGAGACTCAGTGACATTGAGACATCACCCGTTGCCTCATACAATAGCTTTTTCATCACTTGTTTCCTAGATTAAGATTCACCTGTTTATTTGCAAGGTATGAATTCACAAAGCAGTGCACCTACCAGTTTTAATCACACATGCCAGAACTAATGCAGCAGACTCTTGTTGATCTACAATGTCTGTAATTTGACACATTCTGAATTTTAAAATTTTCCAACATGTGGATATCTTGATTTTGAAAGAATGTAACAATTGATAAATGGCATTTTACCCCCATCGCGAGATTTTTGTACAACTGAAATTAAATACGTTAAACATAATTTCCTCCCCAAATACATAAGCAGCTAAGGATCATTACAGCTCATGCATTACCAGCCAACTAGCAAGATAGTACTGCTATATTTTCTTACAAGCTTCCCTTCTCCTAACTCTGTCCTGGGGACTAGGCTACTATGATTTCACCTGGAGCTCACACCATCACTTTGTACCATACATAAAACAGAGTCATGCTTCGATTATTAGAATGCTGTGATTATTAAAGTGGTAATGGTTTTAAAATATCCTTTTATAATAATCCCGTGGCTCAGATTCTTACTATGTTACAGTGCCTTGTAAACTCTGTTCTGTATTCAAATGAGTGCTGCTGGTTTCAAAGATGATCCTTGGAGAAGCTGTAGACCTACTCCAGCGGTGCTACAGGTGATCACAGTGTCTTTGGAATTCTTCATTTTAATTGCCTCTGTAGCAAGCATTAGTTTACTTAGGAAGGTGACCACTCTTCACCCTTGGGATAGATTTGCTTTAAAAATATAATTTCAAAAGAAATTCCCAAGGTCAGTGCCTTAATACAGTACCATTTTATTTCTTACTGTTGTCACAATCAGATGCACGTCAATAGGTCCGGGACCCAGGCTCCTGCCATGTGGTGGCTCTGTTCTCTCCTAGGCTGTCAGAGTTCTCACTGGACCCTCTGCATGCAGCCAGCAGGTGAGAGAAGAGAACAAGAAGGAGGTTTGGGGACCAGGCCCAGAGGTGGCACACGTCATGTCCACCCCCACTGCATGGCCAGAGCTCAGTCTCATGCCTGCACTGAATTGCAGGGGATGTTAGGAAATATTGTCTCGTTGTGGGACTAGAAGGAAAAGGATATGGGGTTCGGCAGGAACATAGCAATGTCTCTGCCATGTTAACTCTAGGAGTGTTCTCTCCCAAAAAGGCATTCTAAAAGTATCTTGAATAGTAGCAGCATAATCTTTTTTTTTAATTGAAGTATAGTTGATTTACAATATCGTGTTAGTTTCAAGTGTACAGGGATGTGTGTGTGTGTGTGTGTGTGTGTGTGTGTGTGTGTGTGTGTGTATATATATATAGAGAGAGAGAGAGATCCATTCTTCTTCAGATTCTCTTCCCTTATAGGTTATTACAAAATATTGTGTATAGTTCCCTGTGCTGTACAGTAGGACCTTGTTGGCTATATATTTTTTACATACAGTAGTGTGTATATGTTAATCCCAACCTCCTAATTTATCCCTCCCCCCACCCCTCTTTCCCCTTTGGTAACCATAAGTTTGTTTTCTATGTCTGTGAGTCTCTCTAGACATTTCTCCAAAGAAGACATACAGATGGCCCAAAGGCACATGAAAAGATGTTCAACGTCACTAATTATTAGAGAAATGAAAATCAAAACTACAGTGAGGTGTCACACCTCACACCAGTCAGAATGGCCATCATCAAAAAATCTACAAACAATAAATGCTGGAGAGTGTGTGGAGAAAAGGGAACCCTCCTACACTGTTGGTGGGAATGTAAATTGGTACAACCATTGTGGAAAACACTATGGAGGTTCCTTAAAACAATAAAAATAGAGCTACCACATGATCCTGCAATCCCACTCCTGGGCATATATCAGGAGAAAACTGTAATTCAAAATGATACATGCACCCCAATATTCACTGCAGCACTATTTACAATAGCTAAGACATGGACGCAACTTAAATGTCTATCTACAGATGAATGGATAAAGAAGATGTGGTACATGTATACAATGGAATATTACTCAGCCATAAAAAGGAATGAAATAATGCCATTTGCAGCAATATGGTTGGGCCTAGAGATTGTCATAGTAATAAGCCAGACAGAGAAAGACAAATATCAGATGATATCGCTTATATGTGGAATCTAAAAAAAAATAGTACAAATAAACTTATTTCCAAAACAGAAAGAGACTCACAGATACAGAATAGCAGCATAATCTGAATAAGTTGCTGAATCACTTACTATAACTGCCTCAGAGGAAGAGTGCTCTTGGAGGCACATTCTTGTAGATTTCTTCTACTGGTTTTATGTTTTATCCACGTTGCATACATGATTCCATTCAGATGACAGTAGCAAAGCAGTTTCAAGACTTGTTGGGTTTTGTCTGCCAAGCCTCTCTTACGGGTTTTTCTGACAAATAGATGGAGAGGCAGAGGCCGGGTCCTGTGATGGGATTGGAGGCCATGCAACAAAACTGCCAACCTTTGGGAGAAGAAAGCCTTGGGATGATTTAAAAAGGAAATAAGCCATTTCCTAATGTGGAAGACCAAACTTTAATCTTGAAGGGAGTTTAAATGTTTCATTTTTCTTTTAGGTACTATCTTTTTTTTTCTTTTTCAAAAAGAATAAAAGGAGATATTTCAGAGATGTCTTTATTTGCAAGAAATAGGTTGCCACCTTTTCTTTCTGCTACTCCCAAGTCTCTTGAGAACCATAGATAAGGTAATTAAGTTAGTCATGGAAATTCTTACTAAAAAGAGGAAACCAAAAAAAAATTTCAAAATAAAACACTGAAATTTACTATTTTTGTTCCAGACGCTCTCTAGAGACACACACATGCACACATGAATCCTCTGACTCCTTCCTTTACCTGCCTCCATTCTGTCCATTTCAGGTTAAATAGCTCTATCACATACTTCCAGACTCTGGCCATTTTCCGGGATGCTCTGAGACTGCAGATAAATAAGTGACCACGCACGATTTTTACATGACATGGCAGGAAGGCAAAAGAGTCAAATCAACATTTTAAACAGGTGTTCGGGAGTGGTTGTACATTCTTAACAAATATGCCACACTCTTACCTCTTCTTTTGTGTGGTTTTATTGTTGGTGGGGGGGTGGGGGGTGGGGGGCGGGCTACCACACTGTGTGGCTTACGGGATCTTAGTTCCCCAACCAGGGATCAAACGTATGCCCCCTGCAGTGGAAGCGTGAGGTCCTAACCACTGGACTGCCAGGGCAGTCCCTTTGCCTCTTCTCTTGGCATTGCTCTGACCCTTGGCCTCTTCTAGAGCCCCCATCTTCTCTAGAACTGGCATGACTGGGCATCGTCTCTGCTTCCCTGGTGTAGGGCATTTTAGTAGCCAGTGGTGAGCATCTTCAAGTTTCTCTCCTGGACCAACACCACACATTGGCTTTTTCCTCCACGGGGAAAATTCTATTTTGACAAAACTGATAAACTGGTTACTGGCTCGAGGATAAGGAATATATCAGTGTTTGTGGTTTGTGTTCTTGACCAGATACTTTCAGGCTCAGAGCGGACTGGTGTATTAGTTTCCTATTGTCACTATAACAATTGACCACAGACGTTGTGGTTATAAAACTACACAGGGGCTTCTCTGGTGGCACAGTGGTTAAGAACCTGCCTGCCAGTGCAGGGGACACAGGTTCGAGCCCTGGTCCTGGAAGATCCCACATGCCACGGAGCAACTAAGCCCCTGCACCACAACTACTGAGCCTGCGCTCTAGAGCCCACGAGCTGCAACTACTGAGCCCGCGTGCCACAACTACTGAAGCCCGTGTGCCTAGAGCCTGTGCTCCGCAGCAAGAGAAGCCACCGAAATGAGAAGCCCACGCACCACAACGAAGAGTAGCCCCTGCTCGCTGCAACTAGAGGAAGCCCACGCGTAGCAACAGAGACCCAATGCAGCCAAAAATAAATTAACTAATTTTTAAAAAATGACACACACAAATTTATTTTCTTACAGCTCTGGGGCTTACAAGTCCGAAATCAGTCTCACTGGGCTAAAATCAAGGTGTCAACAGGGTTAGTTCCCTCTGGAGGCTCTGAGGAGAGAATCTGTTTACTTGCATTTTTCAGCTTCTAGTGGCCACCTGCATTCCTTGGCTTTTGACTCCTTCCAGCTTCTCAGCAAGTCGCTCCAGATTCTTCTTCAATCGTCATATCATCCCTTCTCCTCTTCTGTAGTTAAATCTCCCATTCCCTTCCTCCTGTAAGGAACCCTATGATTACATTAGGCTACCAGATAATCCAGTATAATCTTCTCATTTCAAGGTCCTTACTTTTTTTAAATTTATTTTATTTTAATTTTATTGAATTATAGTTGATTTACCATGTGTTAAATTTCTTCTGTACAGTGAAGTGACTCAGTTATATATATATTCTTTTTCATAATCTTTTCCATTATGTTTTATCACAGGATATTGAATATAGTTCCCTGTGTTATACAGTAGGACCTTGTTGTTTATCCATCCTATATATAATAGTTTGCATCTGCTAATCCCAAACTCCCAATCCATCCCTCCCCCACCCCTCCCTCTTGGCAACCACAAGTCTGTTCTCTAGGCCTGTGATTCTGTTTCTGTTTCATAGATATGTTTATTTGTGTCGTATTTTAGATTCCACATATAAGGGCTATCATATTGTGTTTGTCTTTTTCTCTCTGACTTATTTCACTAGGTCCATCCATGTTGCTTTAAATGGCATTATTTTGTTCTTTTTATGGCTGAGTAATATTCCATTGTGTACATGTACCACATCTTCTTTATCCATTCATCTGTTGATGGACATTTAGGTTGCTTCCATGTCTTGGCTATTGTGAATAGTGCTGCTGTGAACATAGGGGTACATGTATCAAGATCCTTTCTTTTAATTGCATCCACAAAATCCCTTTTGCCATATAAGATACTATTTCCAGGTTCCAGGGATTAGGACATAGATACCTTTGGGGGACATTATTCAGTCCACCATCGCTGGCTCAATGCAGCCATTCTACAGAGGCCTAAGTCCATGCCTTCTATGGTCTGAATGGTTGTATTCCCCTCAAGTCCACATGTTGGAATTCTAACCCCTGAAGTAATGGCATTAGGAGGTGCAGCCTTTGGGAGGTGATCAGGATGAGAGGGCAGAGCCCTCATGGTTGGGATTAGCACCCTTATAACAGAGACCCCAGAGATGTAGCTTGCTGCTTCCACCCTGTGAGGATACTGCAAGAAGGCACAGGCTATGTACCAGGAAGATGAGGGCTCTCCCCAGGACAGGACTGTTGATCAAGGCTGGCACCTTGCTCTAGACTTCCCAGACCTCCAGAACTGTGAGAAATAAATTTCTATTGTCCATTAACTACCAGAATATGGTATATTGTTTCAACTGCCCAAACTGACTAAGGTAATGTCCTCTTCACGGTAACGCAAGACTGTAAGTCACCGACACTCCTACTTCTCCAGACTTCCTTCGTTGGTCCCCCAGCTCAAAAATGTCAAACTCTCCTCATTCTCTTCCATCCTCCTCCCCGTTCCACTTTTCTCAGTACATGTTCTTGTGCATGCCTCTTTGCGGAGCTAGTTTCGTGTGTATAAGTATCTTGGTTACTTCTTTTTTTCAAAAGGTTGAATATTTTAAGTAGCAAATGTAAGTTTATTGACAAAGTCCCTTCCAAGGGAGGGAATAAAAATAGATAAGAATATTAAAAGTACTGAATTTAAGAATTTAAGGAAATGCATGAGAAGCAAAGAAGAGAAGGAAGTTCTCTAAATATGAGTAGAGGACAAGAGTCCAAGGCCTATGAGTGCTCAGGACTCAGACTTGATCCTGACAGAGACCACCGGAGGTGAGAGTCCTTCCAAGAGAAATGGCTACAGGGTGCCATGGGGAGGCTAGACCCTGTGTTCAGGGACAGAGGCCAAGAAAGCCAGACATACAGGTCAATCTAGGCTCGGACCTTGGCCATAGATCAGCAGAACCTGTGTGGACTGACTCTACCGCCATTGGTTGTTTGGTTGGTTGGTTGATTGGTTGGTTGGTTTATGTACCTATTTCTCTTTTTTAATTATCAAGGTGTAATTCACAAAACATACATGTACCCTATTAAGTTGTACAATTCAGTGGTTCTTGATATATTCACAGAGTTGCTTCACCATCATCACTATCTAATTCCAGAACGTTTTCATCTCTCTAAGAAGAAACATCATGCCCTTTAAGAATTGTTCCCTAGTCCTCCTCCTCCCAGCCCCTGGCAACCACTAATCCACTCTCTGTCTAAGGATTTGCATATTCTGGACATTTCATATAAATGGAATTTTATAATATGTAGCCTTTTTTTTTTAAACATCTTTATTGGGGTATAATTGCTTTACAATGGTGTGTTAGTTTCTGCTTTATAACAAAGTGAATCAGTTATACATATACATATGTTCCCATATCTCTTCCCTCTTGCGTCTCCCTCCCTCCCACCCTCCCTATCCCACCCCTCCAGGCGGTCACAAATCACCGAGCCGATATCCCTGTGCCATGTAGCTGCTTCCCACTAGCTATCTACCTTACGTTTGTTAGTGTATATATGTCCATGCCTCTCTCTCGCCCTGTCACAACTCACCCTTCCCCCTCCCCATATCCGCAAGTCCGTTCTCCAGTAGGTCTATGTCTTTATTCCTGTCTTACCCCTAGGTTCTTCATGACATTTTTTTTTCTTAAATTCCATATATATGTGTTAGCATACGGTATTTGTTTTTCTCTTTCTGACTTACTTCACTCTGTATGACAGACTCTAGGTCTATCCACCTCATTACAAATAGCTCAATTTCGTTTCTTTTTATGGCTGAGTAATATTCCATTGTATATATGTGCCACATCTTCTTTATCCATTCATCCGATGATGGGCACTTAGGTTGTTTCCATCTCTGGGCTATTGTAAATAGAGCTGCAATGAACATTTTGGTACATGACTCTTTTTGAATTTTGGTTTTCTCAGGGTGTATGCCCAGTAGTGGGATTGCTGGGTCATATGGTAGTTCTATTTGTAGTTTTTTAAGGAACCTCCATACTGTTCTCCATAGTGGCTGAACCAATTCACATTCCCACCAGCAGTGCAAGAGTGTTCTCTTTTCTCCACACCCTCTCCAGCATTTATTGTTTCTAGATTTTTTGATGATGGCCATTCTGACTGGTGTGAGATGATATCTCATTGTAGATTTGATTTGCATTTCTCTAATGATTAATGATGTTGAGCATTCTTTCATGTGTTTGTTGGCAGTCTGTATATCTTCTTTGGAGAAATGTCTATTTAGATCTTCTGTCCATTTTTGGATTGGGTTGTTTGTTTTTTTGTTATTGAGCTGCTTGTAAATTTTGGAAATTAATCCTTTGTCAGTTGCTTCATTTGCAAATATTTTCTCCCATTCTGAGGGTTGTCTTTTGGTCTTGTTTATGGTTTCCTTTGCTGTGCAAAAGAATATGTAGCCTTTTATGTCTGACTTCTTCCCCTTAGCACAATATTTTCCAGATTCCTCTGTGTTGTAGCATGTATCAGTACTTCATTCCTTTTTACGACCAAAAAATATTCCGTTGTATGGAGAGGCCACTTATTGTTTATCCATTCATCAATTGATAGAGTCTTGGATTGTTTCCACTTTTTGGCTGTTGTAAACAATGCTGCTATGAATATTTGGGCACAAATTTTTACTTAGACATATATTTTCAGTTCTCTTGTGCATATACCCAGGAGTGGAATTCCCAGGTCATATGTTAGCTCTGCTTGGCATTTTGAGGAACTGTCAAACTGTTTTCCAAAGTGGCTGCACCAGTTGATGTTCTTGCCAGAAATGTTGAAGGGTTCCAATTTCTACACATCCTCTACAACACTTGTTATAGTTATTCTCATAACCCACCCCGAAGTTTTGATTGCATGATATCCCAGGTACTTTGTATAACCCGGGAAGAGGGAGAAAACCCTAACAACAATAGACTGAATTCCCTTATATCAGGATGTATAGGGATTTAGAGTCGAATCAAATCTAAAGAAATTAAACATTCTTCCACACCTATAAAAATGTAAATATTTGTTTATTTGGTCTGTTCTGTTCTCTGAAGTATCATGAGTCTAATATGGTGCTTCCCAACTTTTTTCCACATTATGGTACACATGGGTTGATAACATTTGCATGATAGAAATAAAAACAAAAATAAACAAGTGGAACCTAATCAAACTTACAAGCTTTTGAACAGCAAAGGAAACCATAAAAAAAATGAAAAGACAACCTATGGAATGGGAGAAAATATTTGCAAATGATGCAACAGGCAAGGGCTTAATCTCTAAAATATACAAACAGCTCATACAGCTCAATAACAACAACAAAAATAACCCAATCGAAACATGGGCAGAAGACCTAAATAGACATTTCTCCAAGAAGGTGTACAGATGGACAAAAGGCACATGAAAAGATTCTAAACATCACTAATTATTAGAGAAATGCAAATCAGAACTACAATGAGGTACCACCTCACACCGGTCAGAATGACGATCATTTAAAAGTCTATAAATAACAAATGCTGGAGAGGATGTGGAGAAAAGGGAACCCTCCTACACTGTTGGTGGGAATGTAAGTTGGTACAATTACTATGGAGAACAGTATGAGGTTCCTCAGAAAACTAAAAATAGTACTAACACATGACCCAGCAGTCCCACTGCTGGGCATATACCCTGAGAAAACCATAATTCAAAAAAGATACATGCACCCCAATGTTCATTGCAGCAGTATTTACAATAGCCAAGACATGGAAACAATCTGAATGTCCAGTGACAGAAGAATCGACAAAGAAGATGTGGTACATATATACAATATATACATACAATATATATATACAATGGAAAACTATCAGCCATAAAGAAGAATGAAATAATGCCATTTGAAGCAACATGGATGCAACTAGAGATTATCATACTAAGTGAAGTAAGTCAGAAAGAGAAAGACAAACACCATATGATATCACTTATGTGTGGAATTTAAAATATGACACAAATGAAGCTATCTACAAAATAGAAACAGACTCACAGACATAGAGGTCAGACTTGTGGTTACCAGGGAAGAAGCGGGGAGGGTGAGGGATGGACTGGGAGTTTGGGATTAGCAGATGCAAACTATTATATATAGGATGGATAAACAACAAGGTCCTACTGTATAGCACAGGGAACTATATTTGATATCCTTGGATTAACCATAATGGAAAAGCATATAAGAAAGAAGAATGTCTCTATGTGGATAACTGAGTCACTTTGCTGTACAGCAGAGATTGGCACAACATTGTAAATCAACTCTACTTCAGTAAATCAAAAATAATAATAATAATAACATTTACATGGCCCATGGTAGCAAGCAAAGGAGTCTGCTAATGGATGGAATGCATTGAGTCAGGGGCTCTGTTCCACATCCCCTACCATCAGGCCCTGCCAAGCCACCAGAGCCTGAGGAGAATCAAAGATACAGGCATATTTCTAACCCATTTTTAGAAAACTAACTGGAAAGCTTTATTCTACTGAATATAGCTGTGATGTTTCTTTTGACCTCAAGAGGTAAAGGTAGCCTGAAATGAAAAGAATATTGGACAGGATAAGACCTGAGCTATGGTAACTTGTCTAGCCATGGAGCTTTTTCTCAAGGAAGCTAACAGCATGACAACTGTGTCCAAAAATGGGCACTGATCCTTCTCCAAGAGGATCCAGTGTGAATGGAGTATGGACCAAGCTACAGTGACTGCAGACAGAGCTAGATCACGGTTATGCAGTGATAGTTTCAGAGTGTCTGTCCTTATTGACATGAGCACAATGCTAGCACCCAGAAGCAAGGGGACAAGATCCAGCCATTGAGGAGGGGGCAGTTGGCATGAGCTAGGTAGAGAATCTGGACCTCAGCCAGAGGGTGCTGGGGAGTGGAGGGGGAGTTAATCAGTGACAGGGATCCTGTCTCAACTGAGAAACTGACGAGAATGAGGGCTTACCTCCTGTAGCTCAGTGGCAATTGAACTGCAAGATTCATTCAAGACCCTGCTTGCCATCACAAGAAGCACCATAGGTGCCTTGACCTGCTTCATCTAAGACTGGAGGCCAACCTTAGTGCCAGAACCTGAGCTGATGTAGAGTGGACACTGGTAACTCCTGTGTACAGTGCCCAGATGTCCTGTAGCAGCTCTGACAGTCTCCATTCCTTATTAAGGTGGAAACCATGTGACCATTTCATTTTTTAGGCAACCCAAATAATTCAGTGTGCCTTAAAAATTCTTGCTCTTTTGTTGTCTTGATTTTGTAAATTTGTTCAGAATACATTTATAGCTAGGCCTCACTTTCTACAGTAGATAAACCCCCTAAAAGTTATAAGCATGTTATAACATTTAAATATTAATTAATATTAAATACATATTATTTACATTCACTACTTTGGGGACTCTATTATGATCTCTGTTATATGAATTTTCAGGGGTTTTTTGAAAGAATAAATATGCAATGAATTTATTTTCGTACGACAATGTATATGCATACAGACTGAGTATGATTATGGCAAGGTAACTATGCCTTTATTTAAAATCTCCATATTATTATAAACAGCAAGGGTCCAGGGACCTCAAAGGTGTCTCTTGCTTTAGCACTTTTCCAGCACTGTGCCATTCATGAAATCTTACTTGGTAACATTATATCCATCTTAATCTCAACATGCAAGTTGACGTTATATCAATAGTCATTTATCACATTCTGCTGAAAACTAGCCACATCTTTCAGAAAGGGAAGAGTTAAGTACTGGGCTAGTAAGATTCTTCTGGGGTCTAAGATCAAGATATACAATTTGAGTTTTTGTTGTATGAAAGAGTGAACAAAAATATAAAACAGTGGAACGGTTAAAGACTCAGGACTCACAAAAATTGGAATGCTGTTCTTAACACTAAAGATAACCTTATTTCTGTGAAAAATGTCATGCCTATTTTAATAGGAATTGCATTAAATCTGTATACTGCTTTGGGATAGTATGGACATTTTAACAATATTAATTCTTCCAATCCATCAGCATGGGATATCTTTCCATTTATTTGTATCATCTTCGATTTCCTTCATCAATGTCCTGTAGTTTTCAGAGTATAGGTCTTTCTCCTCCTTGGTTAAATTTATTCCAAGTATTTTATTCTTTTTGATTCAATTGTAAATGAGATTGTTTTCTTAATTTCTGTTTCTAACAGTTCATTAGTATATAGGAATGCAACAGATTTCTGTATGTTCATCTTGTATCCTGAAACTTTGCTGAATTCATTTATTAGTTCTATTAATTTTTCTGTTGGAGTCTTCAGAGTTTTCTACATGTAGTATCATGTCATCTGCAAATAGCTTTACTTCTTCCCTTCTAATTTGGATGCCTTTTATTTTTTTCTTGCCTAATTGCTGTGGCTAGGATTTTCAATACTATGTTGAATAGAAGTAGCAAGACTGGGCATCCTTATCCTGTTCCTGATTTTAGAAGAAAAGGTTTCAGCTTTTCACCATTGAGTATGATATTTGCTGTGGATTTGTCATATGTGGCATTTATTATGTTGAGGTATGCTGAAGAAATAATTCTAAAATTTGTTCAGAACCACAAAAACCCCGAATACCCAAAGCAGTCTTGAGAAAAAAGAACAAAGCTGGACATATCATACTCCCTGACTTCAGACTATACTACAACTACAGTAATGAAAACAGAATGTACTGGCACAAAAACAGACACATGGATCAATGGAACAGAATAGAGAGCCCAGGAATAACCCCCATGCATATAGTCAACTAATCTACAAGGTTAAGGAGGCAAGAATATACAATGGAGAAAAGACAGTCTGTTCAATAAGTGGTGTTGGAAAAACTGGACAGCTACATGTAAAAGCATAAAACTAGAACATTTTCTCACACCATATACAAAGATAAACTCTAAATGGATTAAAGAGCTCTATGTAATACTGAAACCATGAAATGCCTAGAAGAAAACATAGACAGTACTCTCTTTGATATTGGTCTTAGCAATATTTTTTTTTTTTGGATATGTCTCCTCAGGCAAAGGAAACAAAAGTAAAAATAAACAAATGGGACCTAATCAAACTTAAAAGATTTTTCACAGCAAAGGAAACCATCAACAAAAATGAAAAGTCAATCTACTGAATGCAGAAGATTTTTGCAAACCAGGGGTTGATAACCAAATATATAGAGAACTCAATAGCAAGAAACAAACAATATTATTAAAAAATAGGCAGAGGACCTGAATAGGCATTTTCCCAAAGGAAACATACAGATAATCAACAGGCCCATGAAAAGATGCTCAACACTACTAATCATCAGGGAAATGCAAATCAAAACCACAATGAGATCACCTCGCACCTATAAGAATGGTTATCATCAAAAAGATAAGAAATGATAAGTGTTGGTGAGGAGAAAAGGAACCCTTGTACACTGTTGGTGGGGATGTAAATTGGTGCAGCCACTATGGCAAAGAGTGTGGAGGTTCCTCAGAAAAATTAAAAATAGAACTATTATATGACCCATCAGTTCCACTCCTGGTATTTATTCAAAGAAAATGAAAACACTAATGTGAAAAGATTCATGTACCCCAGTGTTCATAGCAGCATTATTTACAATAGCCAAGATATTGAAGCTACCAAAGTATCCATCAATACATGAATGGATAAAGATGTGATATATATACAATGGAATATTACTCAGCCATAAAAAAACAATGAAATTTTGCCATTTGCAACAACATGGATTGACCTGGAGGATATTATGTTTAGTGAAATAAGGCAGACAAAGAAGGACAAATACTGTATGTTTTCACTTATATATGGACTCTAAAAAATAAAACAAATGAACAAATATAACAAAACAGAAACAGACTGAAAGATACAGAGAACAAACTAGTGGCTACCAGAGGGGAGAGTGTTGCAGAGAGGGGCAAAATAGATAAAGGGGATTAAAAGGTACAAACTACTAGGTATAAAAATAAATAAGTTACAGGGATGTAATGTAGAACAGAGGGAATGTGGTCAATATTTTATCATAACTTTGTATGGAGTTTAGTCTATAAAAATATCAAATTACGGTGCTATACATCTGAAAGTAATGTAATATTGTAAGTCAACTCTAGTTGAAGTTTTTAAAAGATAACTTTAGAAGCACAATTACAGCTATTATAACTAATTTTATCTGTTTTTTTTATCCAATATTTTGGTTTTATGTTCTTCTCTGCCTCATGTTTCTTTCTGACTTGTGGTTTCTCTAGCCTCATGATTTCTGCCAACTTATTTTCCTGTGTGTCTTTCCATTTCTGTGCAGGTCTTCTCTCTGTGTCATTCTTGGTGTGTTGAACATTCAAAACAAATCAATACTAATACTCTAATGGGACAGGTGAGTCACCCTCCAGTGTAAAGACAGACTACTTCTAGGTCACCTCATAGGCTGCTAAGCAGCCTGTAGACAGCTCACTGTCCCTTGAGAATCTGTGGCTGACTCTCCCTTGAGAACCAAAGCCTAGTCCAGTCATTCTGCTTGCTTTGGCAGAATTCCGTGATACAAAGCATGGAAACCATTGTACAAGGAGTAGCCCGCTGCCACTTTTCTCAAAAACGAGCAATGACACCACATTTGGGCCTATACATACTTCTACCTTATGTTTTGGAATCTATGTGAAAAGACCTTAGGTGAAAGCTCTCTCTTAGGAAGTGTGTACAAGGCTAGCATAGGTAACAACTTTGGGTTGAGTGTTGACACCCTAAAATCCATATTTACACTACTGTTCCCATAATTTATGAGATTAAAATCTTAGAGTTTTATACATTCTAACATATGTACATTTCTGCTTATTTTCTGAAAGTCGTATTTCTTTAGCAGATGGGATCTTAATAAACGTGCCCTAAAAGGGAATACAGGGACATTTTGTATATGCTTTTAAAAATGGATATTCAGCATGCCAAACGACCACCTCCTGATGCAGACAGGGATTCAGATTTCACTGTCTGCTCACTTGGTGTTCTAAGGGACTCCTCTGACTGCACTAGTCCCTCTAAATGACTCTATTGTATCTCTTTCATTCCCAAATTAAATCAAAAGGAGGTAAGAAATAATCTCTTTTGGCCAAATTCAAGTTACTCATTGTGGCTTCCCTTTGATTTAAGCTGAACATAATTTCATCAGTAATATTTATGCTGAAGATGGCAGTTATCAGAAAGGCTACAAAACTACCATGCATGTAAAACTGACTTCTTTACAGCCATGTTTCTTTTCTGTCAAAACAGCAGCAAAAGCAATTCACAGGATTTGTGCTGAGTTTAGCATTTTTGCTGAAAACAGGTACATGGCTGAATGCATTTGAGAAATTTTAAGTGGCACTACCCGGAACCAATGTTTTAAATAAATAGGGAGGTTTGAGCTAAAATACACTAGGAAAAGAAGCCATATGCATGTGGTGTCTGTCAAAGCAAAGATTTCCCCCACAAGAAAGTCTAAATCAGCTAAAGAAATACAGGAGAGTTTTCTGTTCTCCATTACAAGAAATTTAAAATCCATCTTTTGTTCACTTCTGCCTATATTTTTTTTATGTTAGCCACATCAGCCGTGTTGCCATTAAATTTCAGTAGAAGGAAATGGATACAATGTTTTCTCCAAAAATCTTGTCTGTTTTGTTGCATCGATTACATTATGAAGGCATTACCATGTAAAATTAACACTTCTCACCACATTAAAGTGTTTGGCTTCTATATTTTAAGGTGGACTCTACCAAGAGTTCCGTCTCCAACTTGGAGTCATCAAGAAAGCACGTATCAAGTCATCAATACATTAACTAGCATTTTTAATTATCCAATGTGCCTGTAGGTGCATGGCTAAGGCAAGTCAAATCCCATCTTCATTTTATTTATTTATTAGTTGAAGGCATTTGACATAGTCCCAGGGCATGTCCATGATGGCAGGTCAAATCTCACTTCTTTTGTTCAATTTCAGATTGAGACCATTACTGACTTTGTCTTGCCATATAGGAATAACAGTTTAGACATTGAATTAACCTTATCTCAGCTGGGGTCTTGAGTGAACCCTTTTATCTTAGATTGTTCTTTAACCCCCTTTTCATAGAAGGAATTTCAAGCTGAAAAGGGTAAGGAATCATCCATTCAAACTTTCCCAAACTTATTTGAACACGGCTACTTTTTTTCTAATTTAGTGAATTTCTAGTGAACTGTAATATACTAACAACATGCCTTTGTCCCTACTCTTTCCCAGATCTTTACTAAAATGATAGTCATGGATGTAAAAAGTATAAGCCATTAAAGTGAGCAAGAACACGAGTGATGCTAACTGCAGACAAGAAATGGCAGCAAGTTTTTTGAAGATGGAAAGTAGATAGGCAGTAGTGAATAAATTAGCAAAGGATAGAAAGCAGCCTGCTAAGTGCCTAAAGAAGGAGATGCAAAGAAGAAGCAAGGAGATACAAGCTGTAGGTTTTTGGACAGTCCCAGAGCGTAGAGGCACCAGATACCTGGAAAGATGAAAGTGATGACTGAATACAAAGATAGGTTGAACTTCCGAACAAGGGGGCAGTTAAATCTGCTCCTCTCCCTTTTACATCCTGGTGATTACTTTAACCTAATCTTGGTAGGAAAGGTAAGTCTATTCTTTGAAGAAAATAGAACTAGAGAGGTTACTGTGTTCTGGATACCAGGAGTGGAGAGGTGCTGTTAGGCTGAAAACAGGAGGAAGAAGTGAAAGACCATATATTTAACTGTTTAAATATATTTACTATATTTAATAGTAAGCGCATCAGCAGCCCTGGCTTCTTTTCTCCATGCAACTACCAGGTGGCTTTTCAGTAAGGCTTTTCCTTTCCTCTACATCCTGGGCACAATTTAGAGGATTTCTCGATGAAGTTACCAAAGGGCCTCTAGGGGAGGAAAAATAGTTTTTCCTCTACGCTTCTGAGTTCTTGGCTGAGACCCCTGTAATAAATGACAGAGTAACAAGAGAAAACCAACAAAAGTTTATTAACATGTATACCTCACGGGAGATAGCCAGAGGAAAAATTGAGTAACGCTCTGAGGTGGCTTAGAATTCAGGACTAAACACCATCTTAATAGGGAAAAGGGGAGGGGTGCCTCTTATGGGACAATAAATGACTTTTAAGAACGATGAGCAAGCCCTTAGCAGAATAATGGCAGATATGATAGTCTGTGACAAAGTCTGTCTGGGTGTGGTATTGACTCCTCTCTCCTCTCCTGTGATAAGAGTCAATCCTTGATGGCTGATGAAACTCCCAGGGAGGGGATTTATGACATTCATCTTCCTTTTGAAGGATCTGTCTTTAGGCAGATAAGGAGGGTTCAGCGGAAAGCCTCTCCTGATTTTACTGTTTTCCTGGTGTCTGCAACTCAAAGTAATCAATACACCAAAGCGGCTTATTTGAGGTGGCATGCCCTGAACTCCTACAATCGTATTTTGAAGTGGCATATTTTGCAACCTTTCAAGCCCCAAATAAAAAGCCTATAAACGTAACATCTGGGAAGTCCCACAAAGAAATGTCCCAGTTTGATCACTTTTTCATGAAACTCACCCATTTGACATGTTTGCTCATGAAAATGGACCTTGCAATAAGTTTTCCCTTTTAGATATAAATGGACAGTGCTAGAATTGGGCAGACAGTACAACTGAGAAATGCATGCTGTATTTAAAAAAATAACAAAACGGGAAAAAGTGAAAAGAAACATAGTCGATGTAGAGAGCAGAATAAGACAATAAAAAATATTCTTAATACTGTAAAAGGTACTCAGAAAAGATAAGACATTCATGACAAAAAATCCCAGAATGTATAAAGAAGAAAAAACACGAAAAATTCTTGGATGTTAAAAATATGGTAGTATAAATATAAAATTCAATAGAACAGTTGGAAGTCTACAGTGAGGATATCTTGCAGAAAGTAGAACAAGTGGATGAAGAAGTAGAATATGAAAGAAAAGAAAATTAGAGAATTAATTCAGAAGGCCCACTATCTAAATAATAAGACTTCTAAATGGAGAGGAAAAAAAATATGTCAAGGAAGATATTATTAAAGGAAGCATAAAATAAATTTTTTCCTAACAGAAGAACATGGATCATGAGATTGAAGACCTCTACCAAGTGCCTAGCACAGTGTAGGAAAAAAGATCCTTAGGGGATAAAAAGAAGATTATAAAGGCTTCTAAAAAGGAAATATATCACATATAAAAGATCTGAAATCAGGAGAGTATTAGAAATTTCCAAAGCAATGTGAAAAGCTTGAAAACTAGTGCAACATACTTAAAGCTCTAATTTAAAAAGTTATTTCCAATGCACAATTTTATACCTAGCCAGACTATCAAATAAATGTGAAGTATAGCATCAAAATATTTTAATACATGCAAAGACTGAAAACATTTACCTCTCATGCACCATTTCTCAGAAATATCTTGGGGCAAAAGCCACCCAGATGAAGAAGTAAACCAAGAAAGAGGAAGACACGAGCTCTAAGAACTAGGTGTTCCAAAAAATATATAGGAAAGTGATAATAGAAAGTCCTAATTATATCAATGTCTGAGGCTAGGAAAGCAGCCAGTCAGCCCTGGAACAGGAGAAATGTCTCCAGCAGTGGAACCCATATGTCATATGACATGTCTGACAAAATTGTCCGAGAATTGGGAAAGAATTCATAGATACAAAGAAAAGTAATCAAATTATATAAACAAAGCAATTATTAACTCCAGAAAAACAAATTCTATAAGGAAAGTACTGTAAGTATAGTACATTATGTGGCTCAGCTGTAACAATATAATCTAGTCATAGTAATGTAAATAATTTTCACTTTTAGAACTGTGATGAAATTATTTTAAGAGTAAGAGAGGAGGGGGAGTTTTGTATGTGTGGGCAATAGCCTAAGAGAACAAAATCATATGTATTGTAGAAACCAATAGATAATAAAGAAAATTTTACAAAATTACAAAAAAAATAGTCTAAGTACATTATCTAGAAATGTAAGTAACAGAAAAAAGCCCAGCCAAAATAGTTTCGAGCAGTTGCTGCTACGGACAGGAGTTTAAGGTTGGAGAAAATGGGCTGCTCTTTCTCTATTAATCTAAAGCAGGGGTCAGCAAGCTGTGGCCCATGGGCCAGATTCAGCCAGCTGCCTGTTTTGGTAAATAATGATTTATTGGAACACAGCCACGCCCATTTGTTTATGGATTGTCTGTGGCTGCTTTTGTGCCACAAGAAGTCAGCACAAAAGCAGAGCTGAGTGGTTGTGACAGAGACTGTATGGCCTGCAATCTAAAATATTTACTTTCTTTACACAAGAAATCGGCCAACCTCATGTCTAGAGCAGTGGTTTTCAGATTTTAGCTGCATCAGAATCATCTGGAGGGCTTGTTAGGATACAGATAGCACCTCAGACTTTCTGACTCTGTAGATCTCGGGTGGGGCCTGGAAAATCTGCATTTCCAGTAAGTTTCTGGGTGATGCTGATGTGCTGGTTTAGGGACTGTGCTTTGAGAACCACTGGTCTAGAAGAACTATCTGCCTTTTAAAAGGCATATATAAGTATCATGTTTATATAAAATAACTTCTAAATGTTTAGAAATATAAGCTTGGAAGCTTGCATGGAAATTTAAGCTTAAATACATAGAAAAGCAACCTCCAGTAAATTGTGTGACAAGCAATGATTAAAATGTAATTTTTAAAAAACTTTTTAGCTGAACACAAACAGTAACAAATTACACCAAAGCAAATATAGTGTGTTGTATTAATAATAAGATCTCACAGATACAGATATAAAGATTAACTGTCCCCAGGACCCCTGCCCCTCCCTGGCACGTGTCATCCAGGTGGCTGGTGGGTAGACCTTTCATGATACCTCCTGCCATTCCACTATTTATCAGAGACGGATTATTGCATAACAACTCCAATGATGCAGACAGTTATCTAAAGTCCTATCTTTTTAATTTTCTCCTCTAAAATATCATTTTCACCTTTTATGTTTCATTTAATGTCTTCATGTAAAACGTTTGTTTTCTGGGTAACACAATTTAAGAAACGTGATTTAGAACCTACTTCTCTTCTCTTGACCCCTTTCACAGATGATGAAACTGACACCCAGGGAATCTCATGGGTTTTAGATCCAAGACCCCCTGATGCAGTCCCCACTTCCTTCCCCTCTGCCACCCCAGCTCCTGTTTGCTTTGCCTCAGGTGGTACGGAAAAAAAAACCCAAATGAGCCCAAACTCAAATCAGGCGTGAAGAAAAAAAGCACTGCTAATAACCAGTGACCATCCTTTTCCTAAAAGCTTGAAACAAAGGAAATTCTCTGCTTCCAGGAATAGCCTTAATCAGTCACATATGTGAACACAGACCCAGTGACTGTTCAGACAATTTTCCACCAACATAACAGGATTTTCCTGGCACATTGATCTTTTTTCTTCTTGCCTAGTATCAGTATAAGTAGGTTTTTATTTTTATTTTTTAAGATGCTAGGCATAATACCTGACCTTTTTCAACGAGAGGGACAGGATAGGGAAAATCTGTGGTGTTTGAAAGCAAAGAGAAATGAAGGATTACTAAGGATAGAAATAGTCCCTGGTTGGTAAAACAAACAAACAGCTTTAAAAATCTAAGAATTGTGCCTTGGGGGGCCAGGTTTGCTGAACTGTCAGCTTCACCAGTTAATGAGGTAGTTTGTCTAATGGAAATAGAAAAGACCATTTATAACAATGCTGGGCTTTGTGTGATTTAAAAATCAAATTGAGTGGAAACACAGCAAATACTCAATGCTGTTGTTTATTTTCTAATTAATTTACTACAAACTACAAAATAAAGTGTTCAACGTATTAGATGGTCTGTGATTTTTAGAAGAGAAAGCACTGAAAACATTCACCTCTCATAGTCCATTTACTTTCTTTTCATCAGAGAAACAAGTTATCTTTTGAGTTTGAAAAGGACATTGATATCTTGAGGGACATCACTTTTGGAGTTTAGTGTGTGATATAAGTCAGCCGGGAATGCAGTCTCCTTTGGAAGACTCAGGGGAGTCCAGGGGAGCCTGGGACCACACCGTCTCCCTGTTGACGATGTTCAGGTTTCATATGAACACTCCAGGCATCAAGGGGAGAAGGTCATCTGAGTGAGGACAACCGCTCCCATCGCAACTGCACATGGACTTTTTGTTCTGTAGGGACAGAACAATGCAGGCACTCAGTATATGTAAGCACAGCATGGCCGAGGAGAAAGGGCAGAGATGGTAGAACCAGCCAGATCTCGGTGCAGATTCTGTCTTACCCGCAGGCTGATCCTCTGACATTAGGAGTAAGTCACCTAAACTCACTGAGACTTAGTTTTCTTATCTGGAAAATACGGATCAGAACAACTGCCTCTTAGGGCTGTTCTATGGGCTAGAACTTAGAGCTCACAAGTGAAGTGACTGACACATGGTAAACAAATAAATGGAAGTTATTATTGATCAGAACATTTTCGGGTTTGCAGAAACCAAACTGAGAAGTCAGTAAGCCTTAACGAGTCTTTGTCCTCAGCTTCACCCGCATCCTGCCTTTACTCCTTTATTTCCATGACAAACGTTTTAGTCCTAATGTTCTTTTCCCAGGACTACTGTGATGTGGTCTCCTCCCTGTCCTGTCCCCAAAGCCACTAGTTCATTCCAGCAAGCTGGGTTTTCAGAAACATATCATTTGATGGGGCGACACATACAGTAATGGCAAACTTGCCTAATGTTTACTATTTACCTGGTATTTACTCTGTACCAGGCACTGTTCTTCTCTTGGTATTACCTCATTATCTCATTTAATCCTCACGACACCCCTCTGAAATAAATTCTACTATTATCCCGATTTTACGATAAAAACTATTGAGGGGTAAGATAATTGCCCAAGGGGGCGGAAACATGATTTGCACCTAGGCGGTCTGGCTCTGGTATCATGCTCTTAACCACCACTCTATGCTGGCCTTGAGATCTTGTTCTTGTTTCATGCCAGATGGGTTGACATTCAGGGCTTGCCATTCAGTGAGCACCAGAGTTTGGGAATTTTAGTGAATATTGGTCCACTGTCAGCCTACCCTAGAATCTATTTCAGTGTCAAGGAATTTTAAGTGCTGAGTATCCCTGGAATGTCCTTCCTGGGCAACAGGGCAATTGAACCCTCCTTAACAATATGACCCCAGTTAGCTGTTAAAGCTAGAAACTTCATGAGGGCAGGAACCACAGTAGCACTGTCCCACACTGTGTACCTCCAGTGCCCTATATCAGCACCTGGACATAATGGCACGTTAGGATTTGATGGATGTATGGATGATTGAACGGAGACCAAAGGATGGATGTTGCTCTCACAAGAAGGGGGTATACTGTTTGACATTAAGGAGCTGATATAAAGTATTCCACTGATCTTTAATGGCTCTGTCTCTTCCCTACCTCTCATTAGGTTATAATTTTCCCTCACAATTATATTTATCTTGTTGAGTGGGTCATTCCAAACAGCTGCATAAAATCTGAAGTTGGAAGGTCCAAAGTCTTGTAAGCACATAGGTTAGGACAACATTAAACAATAAATTTCTCTAAAAGAAGCAAGAAACAAATTTCATTCATTCATTCATTCAACAAATATTTATTGAGATTCTATTGCCTGTTAGGTACTCTTATAGGAGCTTAAAACATAGCTGTTTACAAAACAGAGAAAACCTGTGCCCTCCTGGTGAGCACATTCTAATGGGGGAGATGGAAATAAACAAACACTCCCATGTGTAATGGATGCAGTGCCTGGAGAAATGTGAAGTGGGGGAGGAATACGGGGGAAACGGGGAATGACAGGGTTGGGGGAGGGGTGTTACTTAATCAGACAGGGTTATTTTGAAATTGTGTAGAAGTTTTATTCTGTATTAGAATGTGAGAATTTAAGAAAATTAAGGTAGTGAGTGTAGGGGAACAGCTGGGAATTAGGAGTCCCAGATTAATATTAGAGATTTTTCAGATAATAACTTGATAAAGAAGAAAATATTTTTTGTCCTGTGAGATATATGTGTGTATATTTTTTTCTTACAGGATTAGCAGCTCTGGACTTTTAAAGTGATAGCATTTCCCAGCCTTCAACTGAGAAGCTGAACAAAAAAGCCACCCCTCCTGTCATCAGCACAGCAAAATGAGAGGTGGAAAAACCAGGCTGGGAAGAAGCAAGGGCATCTGATGAGCCTTCTTGCCTTTGGCCCAGAACACAGCTCAGACTCCACTCTCTCTCTCAACTGACCTACCCCACTTTGGTACAAGGCCTGGAGTGATGTGTTCCTGCCCCAGAGCACCTTTCATTCTGTGAAGCCCAAAACATGACCACCAGTAGCCACGCATGTCACGTCCCGGCGGTGAACGGGCACATGACTCACTATCCCGCTGCACCCTACCCATTACTCTTCCCACCGGTCATTGGCGGACTTTCCCTGCCTCCCCACCATGGACTCCACAGCCATCCTCCGCCAAGTGGATGTAGCACCCCATCACCTGCAAGTAAGTACCATTTGAATCTTCTCTCTTTTCTCTGGCTTGACTGGCTTAATGGACCTGAGAAAACACAATGGTTCATATCCTGGATGAGTTCTCATTTCCTTGGGTGCCAGTGTCTCTTGGTCTAGAACTGTACCTTTGGTTCTATCAGCAGAAAGGTAATTTGAAACCAGATAAATGGTGAATTTGAGAATTTGGTCCGTTCAAAACCACATTGGTAATTTGTTCTATTAGATAAAACGTAAACACAAATATTAATCAGGAGGTGTGACCAATACACCTGAAGAAATTGTCCACTTGATAAATAACATGAGCAGTGAATTAGATGTTACTATAAAAATCACTAATGATAATCCTGAATTTAACATCGATTTTGGTTGTGAGGTCTTCTTTTGAATCTCTTATGCATTTCCTGGATACAGATAGAATCTGTAATTGTTTTCAACTTCCCAGGGACCTTTGCTACCAGTTCATACCACATAAGCTTTTTAAATGTCCTTGAACACTTTTGGCTCCTTCAGCCATTTCTACCTCCAGTCTTCTCTAAAATATTGGGTACTATAAGATAAAAGTATTTCGAGTTAGAATTCTTCAAGATCGATATGACTCATTCATAGAAAGCACCCATATTATGGGATTTTTTAAAAAAATAGTTCTGCCTATTTAAGGACAGGCTGTGGTAGCCAGCACGTCTTCCACCTTCTAGAAACAGGTTTCCTGGTTTGGCATCTGAAGGTAAAAGGCATGTGGATGCTGCATCAGGGCATCTGCAGCATCTTTTTTTATTTTTAATTAATTAATTTATTTTTATTTTTGGCTGCGTTGGGTCTTCGTTGCTGTGGGGGGGCTTTCTCTAGTTGCGGCGAGCATGGGCTACTCTTCTTTTTGTTGCAGTGCATGGTCTTATTGCGGTGGCTTTTCTTGTTGCAGAGCACAAGCTCTAGGTGTGTGGGCTTCCGTAGTTGCAGCATGCAGCCTCAGTAGTTACGGCACACAGGCTTCAGTACTTGCGGCGCATGGGCTCAGTAGCTGTGGCTCACAGGCTGTAGAGTGCAGGCTCAGTAGTTGTGGCACACGGGCTTAGTTGCTCCGCGGCATGTGGTATCTTCCCGGACCTGGGCTTGAACCCATGTCCCCTGCATTGGCAGACAGATTCTTAACCACTGCGCCACCAGGGAAGTCCCACCATCTTCTCTAAGTTCTTTCAGGTTCATAACTTGGCACGAGCTCTTCAGAGTTCTTCCTGCTGATTATTTCGCATTTTGCTGCTTTTTTAGGTGTTCCTCCAAATATTGGCTTGGTCTTAGAAACTTGTCCTTTAAATTACTCCCTTCACTTTTCTGTATTGTGGTCTTTTCTCCTTCCTCCTGCCTCCTTAGCTCACTGGGAGCATGGAGCTTGCTCTACCTAACTGGGATCCCTCAGCTCTTGGTATAGTGCCTTCAAAATGAGTAGGAGATGGATTTCTGGATGCCTGGGTATTTGGATAGATGGACGGATGAATGGATGGGATGAACAAACAGATGGACAGACTCTCTGCAGGGATGTTGATTGCAATCACAGTATTATCATGCCTGATATTTAGTGATTTGTTTTTCTTCTTGGAATGACCTGATTATAATTCTTCCCTTCTGTGTTTTGCATTTCTGGCCTGAGTATGTGACCAATAAAGTCTTTTAAATTGCTTAATAACATTTTCCCATGCTTCTCAAGTTGAAATCAAAAGTAGATGTAGCCAACGTAGCTTCTTGGCTATCAGGAGAGATGGAAAAAAAAACGTGTATTCAAACTATCTTGTTGACCCAGGTGCCAATTCAAACCCTGTTCACCCAACATGCAAATGATATAATGAGGTTACTTTCAACTAACACATGAATGGGCCTGACTAAAATGATTGTTAAAGCTATTAAAATTTCCCCCAAGAGCTAATTCTATAGCTCAGCCAGCCTAAAGGACAGCACATTCTAACATATTTCTATCCTCAGATTGGAAGTATATTTTGTAGATGTAGTCAAGGAGTTAAGACATGCGTATTAGTCCCAACCTGGGTGATCTAATCTTGCTTGAAAGATTGAGAATTCTTAGGTGGCTGCAACCCCTAGATGCCCACCAGCAAATCCCAGCAACTTTGGGCTTTTTTGGCTACTGATTTAAAGGAGAATGCAGAGCATAGTAAATGGAAGGGCGGGTGAGATCTTTATGCTGGATGAGCATCCCTGAACACTTGATCGGGCTCTCAGTATACAAATCCCTCACCCATCTGTTTGCAGATATTTTTAGAATTCTAAGAATTCTATAGAGCAGTGCTTGGCAAACTACAGCCTTCAGGGCAAAGCCAGCCCACCACCTGTTTCTGTAAATAAAGTTTTATTGGAACTCAGCCACACTCATTTGTTTACATACTGTGTATGGTTCCTTTCATGCTACAATGATAGAGCATATAGCCTACAAATCCTAAAATATCTGCTATCTTGTTCTTTGCAGCAGAAGTTTGCTGACTCCTATTATGGAGATAAGAGCATTGGGACAGGAATCAAATCATCCCAAATCTAATCAGGCTTTGTCTCTAACAGGCGATGTTAGCTCTTCTAATTCCTTTGACCCTGAAGGAGCTGGGCTATATTGTACCGAAGGTCACCTATAAACACAAGGCTGTTCTTTTCATTTCACAATTACTGGTAAAGTACAAGTTACCGTCACTACTAAGTTGACCCGTTACGCAACTGCTATTTTTCAAGATCAAAATTGGTCAGTATTGGCAATTTCATATAATTCAACCTGTAGAAGGAGAGTGTATGCAATTCAAAAAAAGAGGGTAAATAATTAATTACTGGGGGTTTTTTTCTGAGGGCTTTGGTGAGAGGGTGTTGAGTACACTTGGAAGATATCACTGGAGGGTGTCTGGAAAAGGGGCAGAAAAAGGACAAAGTACAGAAAATTCAGGCTGGAAACTCCAAAGTTGGCTGACTTCATACTCTGGCTAATACCTTGTTTAATTATTTCTTGCTACAGAGACAAAGCACATGAAAGAAGATCATTGAAAGAAGCCACTGTTACTATGTGGTCTTTTAGTTGGCCCTCCAAGAGGGAGTTGTCTTTGTTAAAGCCTGTGGTTTAGAAAGACTGGGAAACAAGGGTCAGGTCCTAAAAGTTACATACAGATTTTCTCTTGCTAAAATTAAACTTGAAGTTTTATTCTTATACTGAGGTTAGAGAGGTAGCCGAATTTCATCATCTTGACAACTAGCAAAACACATGCTTGGGTGGAAAGCTGGGTACCGTGGGAATCCGAAGGGAACAAACATGGTGGGGATGACTCCATCAATGGGGTCTTGTCCCTGTGTGATGGGATCTGGTGACGTTTCTTTCATAATCTGTACACACCTTGACTCTGCAGCTCAACCAGAAGAGAAATTCTCCTGCCTCATAGCAAGGTTCTTTCAGCACTGTATTATTTATAGGTTCCGGAACCTTCTACCTCAAAAGCAAGTGAGGACAATTTCCATAGCGGCTACTGATGTGACACCTGCTCCTTACTCTTCTGCCCTCCACTTCAGACTCCCTGGGCAGCCAGACCCTGGCCAGTTCCTAGACCAGAACGGGAGCCCTGTCTTCCTGCAGCACACACATCCCCGTGTGAGACAGTCCTTGACCCGACATCTTGTTTACAGTCATTCAACCGCCCTGAATTTCTCTTCCATAAACTAGAAAATATTTTTATTTAAAGAATAGTCTTTGATAACAATCATATTCAGATCTTTTCAGGATAAAAGTGGGGTATAAATTAGAAGGGCTGTATTACAAAGGGATGAAATCAGGGCATCTCGAGGGCCCTTTCAACTCTAGCAGGCAATGATGCTCTATGTTATAGCTCAGATTTTCTCCTGGTCTCCACGCCATTTGCAGGCAGACAGCCCATCTTTCTTGGTTTGTGCCAGTGGTGGATCCTCCTCTCCTGCAGCAAGGAGTACTTGGCTATTGGTATGACCGTTTGCGACCACGCACAACTCAGAGGGAATTCCACTGTGGCCACGTCTCAGAAATTCTGTTCTCCAGAACCTTCTAACAGAAAGGAGAAAAATATTTGCAGGAGAGAGGTGAACTTGAAGCATCTTCCATGTGGGATGCCCTTGTCTTTGCATTATGACTGAATTCTTACATCATGGAATCTCTATAAGCTTAGAAATGAGGAAATACATAAAAGAGAGAGTTAAAATAAGTAATAAGAAAAATTACCCATGAGGCTTAGAGAAAGTAAAGAGCTTGAGCAGCTAGTTAATTTGGAGCCAAATCCCAAGCTCAGGTCTTGGGATCGCAGAGTGCGTGTCCTTCCCAATGTGTTGGGCAAGGGGGCCAACTCAACCCCTCAGATAATCCCCCAGCTGCACTGCGGGTGTCTTTTCCACGGTGGTTCATGGAGTCCTTGGCGATGTAAGACATTTATAGGACCTCACAACCTCTCTGGTTTCACCAGCTACTGTGGGAGCAGCTATCATTTTTCATCGGGGGTATTGAGGGTGGACACTGCAGTGTTTCCACTCATCTGTCTCCTGTGGACGGCAAGCTCGTCACCTCCGACAAACACGACAGGAAGGACGCCTGATGCTCTGTGCCAGGGAACACCCCAAATTTAATGTTCCAGAGCTCGCTGTGAAAGTTGGACCACTGTCCGCCTGTCTCTCTTTATGCTCCTTTCATGGCTGCTTGTTCTATCTTATGGCTGCACATGTGCTTTTTATAGGTTGTTGTAAGCTGGAAAATATTAAGAGTTTTGGCTTCGGAGCCTCTCTCAAGATGATCGCCATTTAACGCCAGCATCTTAAAATGAGAGCTCTTTCCCCTGCTTCTTTACCGATCAGAAAGTGCTGTCAAAATCACAGAATTGGGTATTTACTTCAGAAAATCCCAACCTTCTAGAGAGACAGACTGTGAATCTCAGAATTACCAACAACAGGGCATAAAATGGGTCTTATTTCTATATCTTGTCTTAAAGTAAGAGGAGCCTTGTTTACACAGCTTGTCTAAAGCAGGGTGTGTGGCCAGATTGGAATTTCTTATTGCATGTGAAGGAAAATGGGCCCGGAGGTGTTGATCCTGTTTTAAATGCATGCAGATTAATGATAACTAAAACAACCCATTAATTTGTATTATCCATCATCCTATGCGCTGTAGTCTTATCTTCTTTCTACTGTGAGGTACATTTGTCCTTAAACAAACACAATGACCCCATTGGACAGGGATCACATCTAATTTTAATATGTCTGGGACTTAATATATTGCTGGTATTTAGTGAATGTCAAACATAATAGTATGGTCCATATGTATGTATCCGTCACGATTTTTAAGCCGAATAAAAACAAGGTAAAATGGACTAGAAGAAACTTGTTAGGGATTTGAGTAAACTCAATTAAAACAGGTTAGCCCATTTCATCTGCCTTTGGTCATTTGGTTTCTCTAAAGTTCTGAGGCTTAGAGATGTCAAAAGCCTTCACCTGAATATTTTAGAAATAGAGTTTAAGCTTTTAGCATGATTGAACAGTTTTAGTGTCTTGCATAGGCCCAGGGCCATGTGTGTATTATATTAAGAGACCGTTTCTTAAAGGGGCAGAGATACTGATGACTTCAGTGAAGTGCCTCTTTTCCCCAATAATAAAGAAATCTCTGTGTCATCTCCTCGACGTCTGTACAATTTCCCCAGACTTTGATTGAGTACAACATGTAATCCTCATAGTTCTAATGAGGAGCTGGGTTCATTCTGTTTGTTGAACTTTACCCCAAGGGGATCAGGAATATGTGAACATGAATTAGAAATGAAAAGATTATTGTTCAAGTTCATCAAATTAACTACAGTGCCCAAAGGAGAATCATAACTCTAGAAGTGTGGGGTTTTTCTTTTTTCGAAAGTAGTTTTTTGTTTTTGTTTTTTTTTATATCTTTATTGGAGTATAATTGCTCTACAATACTGTGTTAGTTTCTGCTGTATAACAAAGTGAATCAGCTATATGCATATATATATATCCCATATCCCCTCCCTCTTGCGTCTCCCTCCCACCCTCCCTATCCCACCCCTTTAGGTGGTCACAAAGCACCGAGCTGATCTCTCTGTGCTATGCGGCTGCTTCCCACTAGCTATCTATTTTACATTTGGCAGTGTATATATGTCCATGCCACTCTCTCACTTCATCCCAGCTTACCCTTCCTCCTCCCTGTGTCCTCAAGTCCATTCTTTACATCTGCGTCTTTATTCCTGTCCTGCCACTAGGTTCATCAGAACCAAGATGTGGCCCATATATACAATGGAATATTACTCAGCCATAAAAAGAAATGAAATTGAGTTATTTGTAGTGAGGTGGATGGACCTAGAGTCTGTCATACAGAATGAAATAAGTCAAAAATAGATAAATACTATATACTAACACATATATATGGAATCTAAAAAAAGAAGTGTGATTTTGAATAGAAAAATAGGCTTTCAGTCCATGGAGGTGATCGTAAAAACAGGACTGAATTTTCCTCTAAGTTTCTTCCTATGATTATTTCTAGGGAGAGCATGTTTGAAAGAATATATACCAAAAAAGACCAAGACTGGAGAAAAGAAAGGGATGCTTTAGAGTTTAGATTTGTCAAATAAATTAAATGGAGACATTTAAAAAGAGCATTTTTGACCTCATGAAAATTGAACCTCTGAAAACTGGAATGACAGCAGCTCTGAGTTGGCTGAGTTGGCAGTGAGATGTGAGACCTTTCATGGGTTCCACATTTCTGTCTTGATGAATTCATCAATCTACAACTCCTACACATTTCAGATGGGTTATTTTGCTTCTAATGATGATAAACCCATTCAGATGACCTTGAGTGATGGGAGACTAACCTCCATACACATCCATGTAGATGGACACGAGGACAGGTAGAATTGCCACCAGGTGGCTGCCCTCTGGGCCATCTTCAGGATGGAGTTCGGGTGGTCCCACAGAAGCTCTGATGATTTATGCTATGTCATTAAATTGATACAACTCCCTATTTTGTCTTTGTTTCTCTGTTTTTCTGCTTTTGTTCCCTCTGACATTTGAATGATTCTTGGTATTTTAAGTGGGAAAGAGAGGGGAAGGAAAGGAGGGAGAGAGAGAGGGAAGGAGGGAGAGAGAGAGAGAGGGAGGGAGGGATGGAGGCAAGGAAGTAGGGAAAGAGAGAGAGGTAGGAAAAAGACAGAGAGAGACTATAATTAACTGTGTCATTGAGCTGCAGGCCACCTCCAAGAGTTTGAGACCACCAGACCAGACAATGGCACCAGCCAGGTGGTACCGTCAGCTCGCTTGTTTTTTCACTTTGCCGTAAGAATAAGTGTTAAAATAAGTAGCTGCCATTTATTTAGTGTACTGCATGTATTACCTCTATCTGCCAAATGGAAAAGAAAAGAAACAAAGACTAAGGTAACCAACTTTCTAAGTTTGCTCCGACCAAAACTGTAGGACTGGGTTTGAACTCCTCTTGCTCTGACCAAAGCCAGTCTCATTTTCAGAACCCATGTTAGCCGTGGATATCAAGGTGATGCAGAGATTTTTAGAACACTGTACCTTGCACTCCTACTGGGTAGTCATAATCACCGAAAATCATTTAGATCTAAAACTCTGATTGCTCTTTGCCCTCGAAGACCTTGAATTTTTAAAGCTTTTAATATCCCTTCCCACCCATGCGCCTACTGTGCATACTTTTTTGGTGTGTGTGTGATACATGTCCTATTCTGCTGTCTTTAGTTGTTTTCATAGCTTTACTTCCTCTGTGCAACTGTTAACATGAATGCCTGGCACATAGTGGAAACTCATTTAAGGTTTGTGGAATGACCGAATCAATGGTTCTTGCTGGTAGAGGATTTTAGAAATTTGTGGATGTGCTTCTGGATATCACAGTGATTGACAGCACTGTAAGCGTTTTGTGGGCAAGGGCTTGGGGTATGGGCCCTGTGCAGTCGTTGCAAATCATGAAGAATTCCCCGATAGCCTCATGACTTCTGAGTGTCCCACCAGTCATATCAACCCCCCCAAAATAAATTATGATTAACTGAAGCTAAACTGTAATTCCACTTTAAATATAAATGCAAAATATTGTATGCTTTTATTGTATCTTACTTAGGGCTATAATTGCTGTGTAAATCAAGAATAGGTTCATCTTTGGTGTTTTGGGAATGTTTCTAAGAGGCTTTCAACTTTTCAGGAAATCGTGTCACTGATGACAGTGTTATTCTTGGTATTTGGGTCACCAGTACCACACATTTTTAACAACCTGCATTTGCAATTAAAACATTCATTGCAATTCTGCACAGAGAGACAAGCATCTTACCACTTCTTTATGCCCGAGCATTTACACGTTGAAATAACTATTATTTTATTATAAATGATTTTCTTTGAATTCACCCTTGATATTGCAATCAGGGCATTATATTATCTTCGTTCAAACTACATGTGTAGATGGGCTGTATTATCTATGATTTTCATTTTGATATTGTAAAGCAGGTGTTATAAAATATCTTGCTAAAAGAAGCGTTACATCCAAAATGTTGAAGATTACCGGAATGAATGGATGGATGGATGAATCCATGAATGAATCAGTGAAAAATAACTGACAATGTCAAATAAACTGCTTAGAAAGTAGATGTTCTAGCTGTTGAGAGGAGAGGGAGGAACTTTATTAGTTCAATGGACAGGGAAAGGTTTGCAAAACCAAATCCAGTGATTGTACCAGGCATGGGACAGTGGCATGGCACTGGGAAAAGCCATGTGCGGAATACCCAGGGAAAGAAGGTAGGTGTTTTAAGTTTCCGTCTTGGATGGTGTGTGGGGTTGACAAGGGAACATCCAGCCTTTGTCTCCGTTTCCTGATGTGTAACCAGAGTCCCCAAGGTGTACAAAAGGGATTCAAATGTACTTTTATTCATGAATTCACTCTTCCAGTATTTACTTAACACACGTGTGTTAGGTATTGCAATTGGCACTTCTGAGTCTCTCTGATGGTTTTCTGGGTAAACCCATCAGAGCAATTGGTTCTCATTTGTGTGTCCTGTCAGGTTCTATCTCCAATGAGACATCATTTTAGGATTTACCAGGAAAAACTTACGGGACTGTTAGGGGTTGAATTGTGTCTCCCCAAAAGATGTTGAACTCCTAACCCCCAGGATCTATGAACTGAATGTAACTTTACTTAGAAATAAGATCTTTCAGATGATGGAGTTAAAATGAGGTCATTAGGGTGGATCCTAATCCAATATGACAGTGTCCTACAATGAGGGGAAATGTGGACACAGAGACAAAGATACAGGGAGAAGTTTGGGAATTTTGGAGTTATGCTGGCACAAGATAAGGAACACCAAAATGTAAAATGCCCTTACATTTCAGCCCAAATAGCACATTCCTTCCATTTTCCTTCTTCTATCTCCATGAAGAAATCAAATTTCCCTACCATAACCTAGCACCCTATGGAGCTTACCTTTTTAAAACAGTCACAGTTCTAACTTTACAGTTGAAATTGTGGCTATTTCTTGAAAGTTTAGCTTTCTCTTTGGATTATAAATTCCACATGTACAAGAGAATGTTTTGTTCTTTCCACCATGCTGCATGACTAAAATATAGCCACCCAGATATTTTTTAAATATATGAGTGGATCATCTGGAGAGACAGCATAATAGCAGATTTGAGTGTGTCAAATGTGGCCAACTCACAAACTTGTGCAAGGTAATCTCTGTTTCTATTCTCAGAAAATAACATTTATTCCTATTTCTTTACATAGATTTTTATCCCATATAGTTTTCATTGACTAATTATATATTTTTCAATAAAAAGGAAGATAGAACTGCTAAATAAACAAGGAAAGCCAACTTTTAAGTTCATTATGGTCTTTTTTTATTGTAACAGTTGGATTCTATCAACCTGAAACTTATTACCCCTCAGAATTTTTGCAAAATTACATTTATTAGAAGTGATATAAACAGCTGTGTAGGGACTTCCCTGGTGGCGCAGTGGTTAAGAATCCGCCTGCCAATGCAGGGGACATGGGTTTAAGCCCTGGTCCAGGAAGATCCCACATGCCACGGAGCAACGAAGCCTGTGCGCCACAACTACTGAGCCTGTGCTCTAGAGCCCACGAGCCACAACTACTGAGCCCCAATTACTGAAGCCCGCACGCCTAGAGCCCGTACTCGGCAACAAGAGAAGCCACTGCAATGAGAAGCCCGTGCACCGCAATGAAGAGCAGCCTCCGCTCGCCGCAACTAGAGAAAGCCCGTGCATGCAGTAACGAAAACCCAACGCAGCCAAAAATAAATTAATAAAATAAATAAATTTATTTTAAAAAATAATAAATAAAAATAAACATCTGTGTAAGTCTCTCTAGACCCCAAGGACACTTTATATTTTTCTCTTATTACAAAGCCCAGAATATAAAGAAACCAGAACTCAAACCTACTAAGCAACAAAATTGACTTATCTTTTTTTTTTAATTAAAAAAATATATATATTGCCAATAAACCACCAGAAGCTCAGAGGAAGGCATGGAAGAGATTCTTCAGAAGGGGAAGCAACCCTGCTGGCACCTTGATTTTGGACTTCTAGTCTCCAGAACTGTTTACAGCACTTTGTTATAGCAGCCGTAGGAAATTACTAGGAACCCTAACTGTGCCTTCCTACCACCGAAGAAGGAAAAACTATGCTTTTGATTTCCCCCCCTCTAAAAATGTCTAGTAATTCAGCTATTTTCTATAATTTTATCCTCACAATGACTTTCTTTTCCTGCATTATATGGCTCCATTGACTTGAACTAATGAATACTATTTTAGACACGTATTTTTTTTTTCCCTTCATAGCCAATCTCTCTTGATTCTGGCAGCTACAAGTCCATGGTCTTGAGGCACAATGTTTTCAATGAATTTCTCTCTATGCCTTTTTGCTCTCTTTTGGTCTTTTCTTTGGATGCCAAACCCACACCCTCTTTTGTAACCCCCATGAGTCTTCCTTAATATTCATTTTGCTCTTACTTTTAAAGCCTTTCCCTCAAAACTCTGCCCATCATGGTCATATTGGAGTCTGTGAGAGTCTCCAGAAAAGTCATTCTTATTTCAAGACCATATTTCAAGTTCCAGTCATTGGGAGGCTACTGGTAGCAGTGATCTTATCATTATCATGATTGGTTCTTTATTATCTTGAACAGCACTTTGTTGGCTGTCTGGCAGTCTCTCTTCAGGATTTGTGAGCTGTAAATCTAATTGACTTTGTCTAAACTTCTGGAATTCTTAGTGGCTTCTCCCTCTTTGAACAGGAAAATTTGAGTGACTTCCCGTCCAGCCCCTGGCACCCTTCCTTCAATAATACACTCCTTTTATATCCTTGGAGCTAGTTTTGTCATACAATTAGTTCTGTACTCTGTACATCTACCTCTATTCGTTCTCCACATCTGAGATTTTTTTAGTTTCTTGTAGCCAAAAACCTTTCTAAATTGTTTTGAGACCACCTAAAGCTACATCACATGTAAGCTTTACTTAAGGCTTCCAAACCTCACAAAACTCTTCCCTGGTAAACTTTGCCTTCAGTGAAGTGGGTACCTGGGTCTCTGTCTTTCTGTGTCATAAGATGAGTCAAATTTAATAATATGAAAATCTGTACATATAGAGGTTTTTTTGTTTCAGTTTGTTGCCAAAATCTAAATAAAGCCGTTGTACTGTTTGATGGGAATGACCACTTTCCAATGAGAATGCATCTTCTTAATTTAATGTTAAGATTTTTGCCCAGTGCCCATAAGCTGGGTATTTGGGGGACAAGGACAGTGCCCTGTGGGTACTGATGACAGCAGTAAGTTATGTAGCCATTACTTTGTGGTGAATCGCATATCACACTGTGTACTGTTCAGAGACTTCCCCTTACCTCTAGGGGCAACAGTCGAAGACAAAACTATGGATTAGGAAAGGTTCATCTTGTTGAACTAAAAATGGTATTAATGTAGATAACTGGGGGGATGGTACAGGAGAGTAGTAGAAATGGAGCTAGAGAGTTTGTTATTTCCAGACCCCATCTGTATCCTTGAACAGGTTTTTTAACCTGTGTTTCAGCTTCCTGGTCTGTAAAATCAGGATAGTAACAGTTCCTTCAAAGGGGTACGATGAGATTGTCATCAACTGATAACAACTGATAACACAGTTGATTGTCATCAACTGATAACAGTGCTAGAACAGTAAAAACTCAGTAAATAATAACAGTCATTATCCTTACCTGTGCTCTGCAATCAGAATCTGTCCACTTATAAGCAAAATCCTTTGTTGTCACTGGACGGTCATGTTATCAACTGTCATTCTAAGAATTGCTTCCTAAATGCAAAGGTTTTTTTTACATACACATGTACTTTTCCATATTCTTTACAATCTATATTAGGCATACGGAACTTTTCACTTCACAGAGTTTATACCTTGCCAAGATTTTCCTTTAAATTTCAGAATTCTCCAGGAGGTGGTCTTGAGTTTGGGTATGGGAAAAGACTCTTTCTCATGAGTAACCATGGCCTGCGGAGTAATGTGTATTTATCACAAAGAGTTCACATCTGAGAAACGCATGTGCATCAGAGGTTGAAGGCTGTGCCCTCCTCTCCTCCAGGGGCTGCAGGCTCTGCAGGTCACTCTGTGTCTATAAACAATCTCTAATAATGCTTGATTTAATTTCTGTGATGTTGATAATAACATACATTTCTCAACCATGATGGTTTTGCTTCTGTTAATACCAAGTTACTCTAATGTTACTTGCTTAATGGTTATGAAGTTGACCAATCCAACATAAGATACCTAAAGAAAAAAATTAATCTTGACATTTTACACAAGTATAGCACGTCATGATGACCACATGCTTAAAAAGGAAGTTACCCTTCCCATACTTAGTAAACCTCTTTTATCAGAATAGCTTGATGGAATATTTGACAAAACAGGGATTTCCTTGGGTTCTGATGGCAATCTTTGAGACATGAAGGGACTTCACACCATCCCTGACCCCTGCCCTGACCTCCTAGAGGCAATTCCAGTATTTGTCTTTCATTTCTTCTTCACAAGAAGTCTTATTCCAGAACCAAAGCCAAGTAACAAAGTATGCATGTGCCACTATTAATATTGTCTTGTTCAATTCTGAATTCCCCTGGTAGGTTTAAGTAAATACACATTAAATAAATACGGCTGCAAAGGTTAACATCTCTTTAGCACCTGTCACCTTTTTTTTTGAGAATGGAAAACAGAGAAGTGTGTCCAGAAGTGGGCAAACAGAGAAGTGCTGTGGAGGAATGGAAAAGACAAGGCTTGTTGCTGGGGATCCAGCACTCCAGTTGCAAACACAACCAGCAGAGACAGAATATACAAAGAATATGGAAAGACCTTCTACATCGAAAGAAAAGGACAGATAATACAAACCAGGCATAGTCAGTAGACTTCATTTTTACCAAAAAAAATAATTCAGATGACCCATATCAATCTCGCATTGGTAATTAAGAAAATGCAAATCAAGACCATCTTGCAAGGTGATTTTATATCCTTTAAGTTGCAAAAATTAAGAAGTGTGATGACAATACCAAGTGTTAGGTAGAATGTCAATCAACAGATACTCTGAGATATGCTGCTGGTGAGAGTCTGAATTAGCGTAATTATCTTGAAAATGGCTTAGTGCTATCCTATAAAATGTAATATTCAGATTTCCTATGACCAAGCAATTTGTCTCTAGGTACTATCCTAGAGAAGCTCTTTAACAGAAATACCAGGATTCATGTTTAAGAATGGTCATTGTAGCACTGTTCATAAATTGTAAAAATTGGATACCATCCAAATATCTATGAGCAGACAAATGCATATTTCACTAATTCAGTAGTTTTCATCAATGAAAATGAAGTTATAGGTAACAACACGGATAGCTCGTAGAAACATAATATTAAGTAAAAAGGCAAATTCTTTAGGCTTCCCTGGTGGCGCAGTGGTTGAGGGTCCACCTGCCGATGCAGGAGACACGGGTTCGTGCCCCGGTCCAGGAAGATCCCACATGCCGCGGAGCCATGTGAGCCATGGCCGCTGAGCCTGCGCGTCCAGAGCCTGTGCTCCGCAACGGGAGAGGCCACGATAGTGAGAGGCCCACGTACCAAAAAAAAAAAAGCAAATTCTTCAAGGCTACATACAGGATGCTAACATTTTTATAAATCTAAAAGAAACATTGTTTAGAAAAACTATATGTTTGTAATAAAACTGCATTAAAAAATCAAGAGAATAATAAAGACCAAATTCAAGATAACAGATTTCTCCTGGTGTTAAATGGGATAGGCAAGTGGACAGGGTAGGCAAGGACCACGTGGTGGATGCAACTGAAGTGATAGAGTTCCAATTCCTAAATATTCATTTTACTAATATGCTTTATATAATATACGTATGTTACATTTATTTTTGTAGTTATTAACTGTACATTAAAAAGATAAAAGCTATGACTATATCCTTCATGTGTTAGAAACAGACAGGAGAAAGGAAAAGTGAAGAAAAATGGCAATAGCCTTGAGCAGAAAATTCACATGTTCATGTTACCAAAAAAGGCAAATGGCCAATAATAATATTTTTAAATTTTCAGTCTTCAAAGTAATTGTATGAATGCAAATTTTTAAAGAAATGCAAATTAAGATTTTATTTCTTGTTATGAGAAGGCAAAGATTTAAAAGAAAGATTCCCTTTGTTACTCAGGCTATAGAGAAATGAATACTTATATACAGCCTTGATGGTGAGAATGAAAATTGATATATCTTTTCTATGGAATAATTTTGCAGTAAATGACAAGGGCCTTAAAATATTCATACCAATGGCTTTGCGTTTTTGCTGCTGTGGATTTATTCATAAGAAATAAATGTATCAGTGTGCTTGGGAGAACACAGATATTAGCACAGACTTGTTTATAATTAAAAAAAAACTGGTACAATCTTCATGGCTAATAAAAAGTTACATTAAAATATAGAGAGAATAAAAATAATAAGCAGCCCTTTTAAATGTTGATGGAGAAATTAATATATTGACATGAAGATGTTCAATGGGGAAGACAAGTTACAGACTTAATAGAATTGTTTTAAATATTATTTTACTTTTTAACAGGTATATATTGTATATGTATGGAGGTATCTATGTGAGTTCAGGACAGAGTCTAGGGAGCATATTTATAGTGTTTATTGCTGGTCATGGGATTATCTGTGATGTTTTCTTTAACTTTATTCAGGGTCAGGACTGTCTCGCTTACTATTATATCCTCACTGCTAAGTCCTTGACACACAGTAAGTACCCACTAAATGCTGGTTGTGTGAATGAATGCATTAAATGACAACTCGTGGAATTAATTAAAATAAAAGAAAGGAGACCTTCTATTGAGCTACTTCAGTTGTACTCAACTGAAACAAATCTCCCACCTAAATTATCATCCTTTTCCTCCCAGAGCTGAGTATCACATTAAAGATATTCATGCCTGATTCCATTTCCAAGGAATTAACCCTTCACAGGGACATTTGCATTTTGAAAAATAGTAACTTTTCATTTAAGATCCTAACTCAGCAGTGGTAGAATTTCCAAAGAGGTAGACTCCAGATATACTGTAATTGTTATCAGCCTTGCTGTCTTATAGAATCTTATAAAATCATAAATCACCTACGTGAGAAACTATAAATGTTATCTTATTTTTTCAACAGCAAATGTGAGGTATTTTTAATTAATTTATTTACGTATGTCCTATTTCATTGAGGAAAATAAATTTTATAACTTACAAAAAAGCATACACACCACTTTTTAGAATTGTAAAGGAGTACTTTTGGGGAAAGAGAAAATAAGTATGAGGGAAATGGGTTGAAACCAATTTGAGGCCAGTGCATTAAAGTGCATCCTACAAGGCAGATAATAAATGTTGCCCAGATGACCTAAAAGCCTGTCCCAAGAAGACCGTCCACACAGTCACATGGCTGATAGGTTCGTAACATGAAGTTACCCAGCCACCCAGAGAACACACACAACTGTACCACCAGCTCAGGCCAACGAGACAGC